>NW_011478386.1:11586-13905 GCF_000754665.1 Bison bison bison | reverse complement strand
GTCCAGTTCTAACTGTTGCTTCGTGACCTGTGTATAGGTTTCTCAAGAGGCAGGTCAGGTGGTCTGTTATTCCCATCTCTTTCAGAATTTTCCAGTTTGTTGTGATCCACACAGTCAAAGGCTTTGGCATAGTCAATAAACCAAAGTCTACCCATCTCCAAAGGCCATGATCTGCGTCTTTACTATATCCTGTCTCAAATAATCATTCTAAAGCTGGTTCTAATAGTATTCATGCCAAGTCACTTCAGTCGTGTCCCACTCTTTGTGACCCTCTGGACTGTAGCCTGCCAGGCTCCTCCTCTGTCCATGGGATTTGGGTGGCCATGCCCTCCTCCAGGAGATCTTCTCAGCCCAGAGAGAGAATTCTTGCCTGGAGAATTCCATGGACAGAGGAGCCTGGTGGGCTGCAATCCATTGGGTCACAAACAGTCAGACATGACTGAGTGACTAATACTTTCATTTCACTGAACGCTTGTTGTCCAACTGTCAACCTGGCTGACTCAATGTTTACTTTAGCTAAGTTCTCTAATTATCACTTTTACAAAGTCAGTGCTGGATATCTGGTTGTGTATTTATGTTGATTCCCAGGAAAAAGTGTGATGATATAAATCATTACTATTTTAAAAATTGAGTGTCACTATTTTACAGTTCAACCAATTACTTTATAATGTGTTGCTTTTTGAAAACATCAACCACCACAATCCGCCAGCATGCCAGCCATCAAGGGGCTGCCACAGACCTCCTTTTAGAAACTGGCCTATCTGAAAATGAGGACAAGTTAAATGTGGAACTTTGACGGGTTCTTTCCTCCTCTCTGCATCTCAACTGAAATAGCGGAACCTTGGATTAGATGACATAAAGGTCCTTCTATCTTGAACTGTTTAGACCAAAACACCCAAAGTAGCCAATCTTCCAGAAGAACCTTCACACTAGTACTTTTATTAGTTAGCTACAGGCTCAACTGCTCTAATAAGGGACTCCAAAATAATGTATTTTCAATGAGTCAGAAGTGTTTGTTTTTCACTCAGTTAATAGTCCAAGGAGGTGGTCCAGGGCTAACATAGAGGTTTGGAGATGTTAAAAGCATAGGCTTCTTCTATTTTATTGCTCCCCACCTTGTTAACATTTCAGCTCATAGGAATGGAGCACATGGCCAGTGAAAGGCATACTCCATTCTTTTATTCTTCCCATGTTATTGAGACATGATTGCACAGCACAGTGTAAGTTTAAGGTGTACAGCATAATGAGCTGACTTACATACATCATGCAATGATCATCACATTTTCAGATTAGTGAGCATCTATCATCTCAGATAGACACAACATTAAAGAAATAGAAAAAGTACACTTTTTCCTTGTGATGGGAACTCTTAGGACTTACTCTTTTAACCACTTTCATAGATAACACACGGCAGTGTTAATTATCTTTATCTTGTTGTACATTATATCCTTAGTACTTATTTATCTTATAACTAGAAGTTTGTACCTTTTGATTACCTTCATCCTATTCCCCCATCCCCCACCCCCGCCCTACCTCTGGTAACTACAAATCTCATCTCTTTCTCTGTGAGTTTGTTTTTCTCTTGTTTTTTGAACTGTAATTTACCTACAACACTACGCTAGTTCCTGTATACAACACAGTGATTTGGTATATGCACATTTCAAATCATCATCAAGATAAGTCAAGTAACAATATGTGACCGTACAAAGGTATTACATAGTTATTGACTATATTCCCCACACTGTACATTTCATACCTGTGACTCATTTTGCAAATGGAAGTTTGTATCTCTTAATCTCCCTCACCTATGGAGAAGAGTGGGATATATGCTTCTTTCTTTTAAGGGCACAACTCAGAAATTGCAAATATCCATCCTACTTGAGTCCAATTGACTAAGAAACCAGTCACTCGGCCACATCTAGCTGCCTGGGATGTTGGAAAATACGACCTTTACCTTGCCTATCATATGCAGTTAAAGCTCCTATTACTATTGAAAAACCATGAGGATAGATATGGTGGAGAGTTAACAAGCAGCCTCTGGCAGAGTACTATATTATGAATGAGTAACCTTGCTTATCTCTTTCCCCCAAAAGATTCCTTGTTTCACTGGCTTGCTGTGCTACTCACTGGCTTTTACCAAGCAAAAGTAATTCTTTTTGTTTTATTTTTATTGAAGTACAGTTGATTTACAACATTGTGTTAATTTCAGGTGTACACCACAGTGATTCATTTATAGACATGCACACACATATATGCTTTTTCAGATTACTTTCCCTTACTTGTTATTACATAACATTGAGTACAGTTCCCTGTGCTGTC
>NW_011478386.1:9646-10835 GCF_000754665.1 Bison bison bison | reverse complement strand
CCATGGGATTCTCCAGGCAAGAGTACTGGAGTGGGGTGCCATTGCCTTCTCCATAGTGACTGTACCAATTTACATTCCCACCAACAGTCTCCAGCATTTGTTATTTCTAGACTTTCTCATGCTCGTCTTTCTGACCAGTGTCAGATGATACTTCATAGTGGTTTTTAATGATTAAGCCAGAAGGTTCTTGATGAAAGGGGTCAGACTAAGTCCTGTGGTCTGCTACGAAATGGCCTTAAGTCAGCCTCAAGTGGACTTTGGCTCCTAGAGGGATAGAATATCTGTTCTCTAAGCTTCTATCCTCTGTAAAGTTTGATTGAGCTGCTGGAGGGGGCCACCAACAACTTTGAATGAATTTCATCCTTCAGTTGAATTCAAACCATAGGTGTTTCTAGGGTATTAGTAAGAACTGGTTGTCATGTTCCTTTTTGGTCCATTTATTTGTATCAACATACATGTTATTTACCGGTATTGGATGTTATAAAGAGCATGGGTTTTGGTATCAGATCAGTGTGGCTTCGAGGAAATTGTAACCACTCTGAGTTTTAGTTTCTTTATTTGTTAAACTGCAGTAAAGTCATCTAATTCAAGGAATGGTTGTAAGAATTATGTGAGTCAGAAACTACGAAATTACCCAGAGTATTGTGCACATTAGGCACCTAATACACATTCTCTTTATTGACACCAACAATTAACATGAATGATTCACTTGTTAATTCCCTACTGTGTTTGTGCCAGGCACTGAGCTAGCTTCCACATATATAGCTGGTTCACATGTACATGTTTTAGTATCTGGGAACCACGGAAAATTTCTTTACAATTAGTTGCTTCATTCAGTCCTTGTGAATGAATGTGGGTTGCTGCTCTCACTTAACAGAAACCCTGTATATCTGGCAAAGGGCTTAGAGGGAGGGAGGGTGTCAGGAGAGAGTGACTCAATGGCCCTAACTTGGTGCTGGTTTCCATTCCTTCTGTCTTCAATAAAACTTAATTTAATGAGTTTTCCCTGCTTTTTTGATACTTTATCTGCCAACTCTGTCTGAGAACATCTGGTATCTCAGAACTAAATCTTGAAAGTCCTTAACATTCTCACTCTCTGAATCATGCTACCTTTGAGACTTTGCTTGCTGGCTTCGCTTCAGTTTCAGTTCAGTCGCTCAGTCATGTCCGATTCTGCGACCCCATGAAC
>NW_011478386.1:7767-9215 GCF_000754665.1 Bison bison bison | reverse complement strand
TCCAACCATCTCATCCTCTGTCATCCCCTTCTCCTCCTGCCCTCAATCTTTCCCAGCATCAGGGTCTTTTCAAATGAGTCAGCTCTCCACATCAGGTGGCCAAAGTATTGGAGTTTCAGCTTCAACATCAGTCCCTCCAATGAACACCCAGGACTGATCTCCTTTAGGATGGACTAGTTGGATCTCCTTGCAGTCCAAGGGACTCTCAAGAGTCTTCTCCAACACCACAGTTCAAAAGCATCAATTCTTTGGTACTCAGCTTACTTTATAGTCCAACCCTCACATCCATACATGACTACTGGAAAAACCATAGCCTTGACTAGATGGACCTTTGTTAGCAAAGTAATGTCTCTGCTTTTTAATATGCTACCTAAGTTGGTCATAACTTTCCTTCCAAGGAGCAAGCATGTTTTAATTTCATGGCTGCTTGCTGGCTTCACTTCAGTCATGTCCAAATCTTTGCGATCCCATGGAATGTAGCCTTCCAGGTTCCTCTGTCCATGGAATTCTCCAGCAGGAATACTGGAGTGGGTTGCCATTTCCTCCTCCAGGGGATCTTCCCAACCCAGAGATAAAACCCTTGTCTCTTATGTCTCTTGCATTGGCAGGCAAGATCTTTACTACTAGCGCCACTTGGGAAGCCCACCTGGGAAAACTTTGAGACTAGTAGTAGTTTAAATGCCAGCCCACCTGAGTAAATGTGTGTGATCTTGAGTAAGTCATTTCCATCTTCTGAAGCTCACTTTCCTCATTTATGAAATGACTATATTAATAAAACCCACTTCATAGGTTTGTTGTGAAGACTGAATGAGACAAGGCATGCAAATTGTTTAACATGGTATCTGGCTCATAGTAATCAATAAATGAATAAATGTTACTATTTTCATTCATGCATTAATTAATTCATTCAACTGGTGTTTAAGTCCTAGGAATGAGCTTGGCATTCATTCCAAAACCTTCCAATTTCTTTATTTTATTTTTTTAATATAAACTTATTTATTTTAATTGGAGGCTAATTACTTTACAATATTGTATTGGTTTTGCCATACATTGACATGAATCTGCCACAGGTGTACACGTGTTCCCCATCCTGAACCCCACTCCCACCTCCCTCCCCATACCATCCCTCTGGGTCATCCCAGTGCACCAGCCCTGAGCATCCTGTATCATGCATCAAACCTGGATTGGTGATTCATTTCACATATGATAATTTACATGTTTCAATGCCATTCTCCCAAATCATCTCACCCTTGCTCTCTCCCACAGAGTCCAAATGACTGTTCTATACATCTGTGTCTCTTTTGCTGTCTCGCATACAAGGTTATTGTTACCATCTTTCTAAATTCCATATATATGCATTAGTATACTGTATTGGTGTTTTTCTTTCTGGCTTACTTCACTCTGTATAATAGGCTCCAGTTTCATCTACCTCATTAGAACTGATTCAA
>NW_011478386.1:7007-7667 GCF_000754665.1 Bison bison bison | reverse complement strand
AGGGTTCCCTTTTCTCCACACCCTCTCCAGCATTTATTGCTTGTAGACTTTTGGATAGCAGTCATTCTGACTGGCGTGAAATGGTACCTCATTGTGGTCCAAAACCTTCCAATTTCACTGGGAAGCCAAGACAAGATATAACCTAAGAGAACCCTAACACACTGTTGGTGGGAATGTAAGTTGGAAAACAGTAGGGAGACTCCTCAAAAAATTAAAAATAGAACTACTATATAATTCAGCAATTCCACTTCTGGTTATTTATCTGAAGAAAATAATAATTCAAAAAGATACATGCATCCCTACATTCATTGTAGCATTATTTACAACAGCCAAATAAGGAAGCAACCTAAGTGCCCACTGACAGATGAATGGATAAAGAAAGATTATATATAATGTAATATTAATCCATAATTACACCAATATTACGCCATAAAAAGATGAAATCTTGCCATTTGGGACAACATGTATGGTCCTTGAAGGTATTATGCTAAGTGAAGTAAGTCAAACAGAGAAAGACAAATACAATATGATTTTACTCATATGTGGACTATATTTTAAAAAATCATAAATGAGCAAACCAAACTAAACAAAAGCAAACACATAGATACAGAGACCAGCATAATGGTAACCAAAAGCTAGTTTTTTGAAAAAAAAACAAAA
>NW_011478386.1:5564-6158 GCF_000754665.1 Bison bison bison | reverse complement strand
CAAACCCGGGGTCTCTCTCCCATCTTCCCCCTACCGAACAATGGCAACCAGCCACTACCAATCTCTTCCCTCTATAAACCCAACCTTGTGTATTGACAAGAGAAAGGGAAAACAAACCTCAATGCCCAGCCACCCAAGCTAGACCTGTGGGAAATGTCTTTGAAGATGAGATCATAGTCCAGGCATCTGGAGCAAACCAGCAGGTTCTATTTACTGTATAAAAATTGCTGAACATATTTTTCTTTTCCTTAACCCTAAGTAAAGCTATCCTAGGGTTTCATGTCAGTGGTTTTGAAATTTTATTAAACAAAAATAGCTAGTTCCTGCTTGATTGAAGTTTGGTGGTCTTTCCAGAATTTCTTTCTACATAACTCTCCCCTTTCTTCTCTGTTTTACCAGGGTTCTTGATTATAAGTAGAAGAAATCAATTATAGTTAAACTAATCAAACACACCAAAAAATACATATTGAAAGGATGTTGGGGAAGGAGGGGGAGCTCCCCAAGTCAAAGGGAGGTTAGAGGGCCAGGGTTGGAAGATGATAGGAGTCAAAAGGGTTCCAGAGGCTACCAAGAAGCAGCAACAGTACGGCTGAG
>NW_011478386.1:4183-5464 GCF_000754665.1 Bison bison bison | reverse complement strand
TGTAAAGCAAGTACAAAAGTACAAAATCACTCAGTCTTGTCCGACTCTTTGCGATCCCATGGATCCTACCAGGCTCCTCCATCCATGGAATTTTCCAAGCAAGAGTACTGGAGTGGGTTGCTACTGTAAAGCAAGTATCTTCCAATTAAAAATAAAGAAATTTAAAAAAATACTAGACATGTCTTACATTTCTGAGATAAAATCTAGCTGGTCATAATGTATTGTCTCCTTTTCAAACTAGTGAAATTTGGTTTAGAATCTTTGCATCTAGGTTCATGAAGGGTATTGGTCTGTAGCTTTCTTGTACCTACTTCGGTAATGCTGTTCTCATAAAGTAAGTTTAGAAGGGTTCTACCTTCTTCAATATTCTGGAAGGGTTCGGTAGAATTTGTATTATTTCTTCTCTAAATCTGGGTCTAGAATTTCCTTATGGGAAGGGTTTTAACCACAAATTCAATTTCTTTAATAGATACAGTGATATTCATGTTATCTATTTCTTCTTAAGTGAGTTTTCACAGAATGTGTCTTTCATCTAAAGTATTGACTTTTTAGGAATAAAGTTACATTCTCTTACTTTCCTTTTAATATCTGTATTGATGTGAACGCTTTCAATAATTGCACATTTGTCTCATTAATTAATTGGTAATTTAGTGTTAGATAGGGCTTCCCTCATAGCTCAGTCAGTAAAGAATCTGCCTGCAAGGCAGGAGACCTGGGTTTGATTACTGGGTCAGGAAGATCCCCTGAAGAAGGAAATAGCAACCCACTCCAGTATTCTTGCCTGGAGAATCCCATAGACAGAGGGGTCTGGCAGGCTACAATCCATGGGGTTGCAAGAGTTGGACAAGACTTAGCAACTAAACCACCAGCAGTGTTAGATAAGAGTCCAACTTTTGCATGTGGATATCCAGTTTTCATAGCAGCTTTTATTGAAAATGCTGTCCTTTCCCCAATGATTTGTCTTGGCAATAATCACTTGACCATATATGCAAGGATTTACTTTTGGGGTCTCTCTATTCTATTTACTTGGTCTATAAGTCTGTCTTTCCATCGCTTCATGGGGAATAGATGGGGAAACAGTGGAAACAGTGTCAGACTTTATTTTGGGGGGCTCCAAAATCACTGCAGATGGTGATTGCAGCCATGAAATTAAAAGACGCTTACTCCTTGGAAGGAAAGTTATGACCAACCTAGATAGCATATTCAAAAGCAGAGACATTACTTTGCCAACAAAGGTCCGTCTAGTCAAGGCTATGGTTTTTCCATCTATTTCCCATGAAG
>NW_011478386.1:2043-4083 GCF_000754665.1 Bison bison bison | reverse complement strand
CATGTATGAATGTGAGAGTTGGACTGTGAAGAAAGCTGAGCGCTGAAGAATTGATGCTTTTGAACTGTAGTGTTGGAGAAGACTCTTGAGAGTCCCTTGGACTGCAAGGAGATCCAACCAGTCCATTGTGAAGGAGATCAGTCCTGGGTGTTCTTTGGAAGGAATGATGCTAAAGCTGAAACTCCAGTACTTTGGCCACCTCATGCGAAGAGTTGACTCATTGGAAAAGGCTCTGATGCTGGGAGGGATTGGGGGCAAGAGGAGAAGGGAACGACAGAGGATGAGATGGCTGGATGGTATCACTGACTCGATGGACGTGAGTCTGAGTGAACCGGGAGTTGGTGATGGACAGGGAGGCCTGGCATGCTGCAGTTCATGGGGTCGCAAAGAGTCGGACATGACTGAGCGACTGAACTGAACTGAACTGATGGCAGTACCACACTATTTTTGGTTTTTGCCTTATGATTAAGGACTAGAAATTGCTATAAACTTGGGTAACTATTTTGGAATAATTGATGAAAAGTCTTTCAGTACCCTAATATTTTATATTTTTATTACCAAACTGTTTTGACTACTATAGCTTTGTAGTGAAGTTTCAAATTAGGAAGTGTGAGTCCTCTAGCTTTGTTCCCTTTTTCAACATTGTTTTGCCCATCTAGGCCCCTCAAGATTCCATATGAATCTTAGGATTTAAAGAAAAATCTCTAGACCCACTCTAGGTAGTAATGATATCTTAACAATATTAAGTCTTCCAATCATATTGGGAAAATTGAATAAACCCTGCAAAGGAATGAAACTGGACCCCCGATTTACACTACTAACAAAAAGTAACTTAAAATGCATTGTCTTCCAAACCATGAACACAGGGTATGTTTCTATCTATTTATGTCTTCTTCAATTTCTCTCAGTAATGTTTTTATTTTTGTTTTGCTTCTGTTTTTTTTAAATTGAAGTATAATAGACATATGACATTATAATAGTTTCAGGTGTAATGAATTCAATATTTGTATATTGTCTTTTGTATATGTGTGTACATAATGTATGCATCAGAAAAGGAAATGGCAACCCACTCCTGTATTCTTGCCTGGAAAAGTCCATGGACAGAGGAGCCTGGCGGGCTGCAGTCCATGGGGTTACATAACTGAGCACACATGCATGAGGAGGGTGAAGGGAGATGGGTTGCTAGCAATAAACTGGTAGAACTAAAAATAATAAACCACCACCAATGTATGCATATATATACATTTGTGTGCTGCTGCTGCTGCTAAGTCGCTTCAGTCGTGTCCGACTCTGTGCGACCCCATAGACGGCAACCCACAGGCTCCCCATCCCTGGGATTCTCCAGGCAAGAACACTGGAGTGGGTTGCCATTTCCTTCTCCAAAGCATGACAGTGAAAAGTGAAAGTGAGGTCGCTCAGTTGTGTCTGACTCTTAGCGACCCCATGCACTGCAGCCTACCAGGCTACTCCATCCATGGGATTTTCCAGGCAAGAGTACTGGAGTGGGGTGCCATCGCCTTCTCCACTTTTCTTGCTATATGTGCAATTGTTATGTCTTCCAGTTTGCTAATTTTTTTCTTCTGTAATATCTGGTCTGCTGTTAATCCCATTTAGTGTATGTTTCTAGTTCCTCATTTATTTCCTTATATCAGTACAGACTCGATATTTCCCATATAATTCAATGTGTTACAATCAGTTACTTTCACTGTTTATTCTTTTTTTCACTGTTTATTCTAACGCACAAAGTTTCAATGACCATTTTGGTCAATAGGAGCCCCTTCTAGCTGGCTTAAATTTCTTTTGACATGCCTCTATTATTATTATTCTAGTACTTCTTTGCTTTTCAAAAGTACAAAAATATTTTTTCAGGCTTACCTTGTACTATTCTTGCCACAGCTTTGGGCTCAGCCATTTCTTGAAGGAGACCCAACTCTTTTACTGGACAATGGTATTTAGAAGCCAAGATTTATATGTGCACACACATGCACACACACACACATGCTGCTGCTGCTGCTGCTAAGTCGCTTCAGTCATGTCCGA
>NW_011478386.1:0-1576 GCF_000754665.1 Bison bison bison | reverse complement strand
AGAAGCATGTTCTGTTTTTGGAAGGTGGATATGTTTTATTTCAGAGTCTTCATGAAGATTTTGCAACATTCAAAACTCCAACAATTCAAGAATATTCTGAGGAAGTCTAGTAGAAATCTCAGTTAACCAGCCAGAGTCAGAAGTCATGTGACAATGGTTAAGTACAGTTTGAAATTCGCTCTACCCACATCTTGAACATTATTTCATTCTTGACAATTTTTAACTTGAGGCTCATATTGCACAGACTTTCCCACAAGGTGAGACTTTATTAATACTTTTATGTTTTGCCATCTCAAATGTGTATAATTCAAAGTTTAAAATGAGCAAAAAAGGTATTCCCAGGTGGTCCAGTGGTTAAGAATCCACATGCCAATGCAGGGGACATGGGTTCGATCCCTGGTCTGGGGAGATTCTACATGCCATGAAGCAACTAAACCTATGTGCCCCAACTACTGAGCCCATGCTCTAGAGCTCTCATGCCACAGCTACTGAGCCCACTCATCACAGCTACAGAATCCTGTGTGTCCTAAAGCCCAAGCTCTGCAACACAAGAAGTCACTGCAATGAGAAACCCATGAACCACAACTAGAGAGCAATCCCTGCTTGCTGCAACTAGAGAAAGCCCACGTGCAGTGATGAAGGCTCAGTGCAGCCAGAAGTAGGTAAACATTTGTAAATGAGCAAAATGATTTTGAATAAACATTTCTCCAAAGAAGATACACCAGTGGTAAATAAGCACGTGAAAAGATGCTCAATGTCACTAATCATTACGGAAATACAAATCAACTCCATAATAAGATGCCTCTTCACATCCACTAAGATGGTTATAATTTAAAAGACAGATAATAACAGGTGTTGGTGGAGAAATTGGAATCTTCATACATTGCTGGTGGGAATGTGCAGTCATTTTGTATAATAGTTTGGCAGCTCCTCTAAGAGTTAAATACAGAGTTACCATATGACCCAACTAGTTTACTCCTAGGTATGTATCCAAGAGAACTGAAAATATACCTCTATACAAAAACTTATTAATGAATATTCATAGCAGTAGTATTCAAAATGGCCAAAATACTTCTGATTTCTCTGGAGTAGGGGTAGTATGGTGTGGTGATTAGAAGAAAAGGATATGATTATTTAGTGTTAAAGGGGCAGGTTTGGCCTCTTCTATCCTCTGTTCGATAAGCATCCAAGTGTCTCTCATGGGTTCTTCTGTGTGTCACCCCTCACAGGTGTAATATCCTCCAACTGGCTATTATACCCCTACTGGATACAGTATCTTGGCTCCTGACCCTGATGGGCTTTTTTCTCCTAGTTGTTATTATTGTTGTTCAAAGAATAGAATAGGAAATAACAGAGTGAATGAATGTAGAATTTCAAAGTACTGTTTCACACAAATCTTGTGTCAGTGTGTGTGTGTGTGTGTATGTATGGATAGATTACAGTGTAAAATGTATTTGTGATTTAAGAAGTTGGGAAGCCACTCCTTTGAAAAGTCAGTGTTGTGTGGTGCTCAGAAGACCCAGTTTCTGTTCTGAGCCCTGCTCTGAGCTTGCTGGTGAGCTTGAGCAATTGCCTG
>NW_011478385.1:9992-16078 GCF_000754665.1 Bison bison bison | reverse complement strand
AGCGAAGCTTACAGGGGTAAGCGAAGTTTATACGCCACTTAGGAATGAGACTAGCTGGAGCCTTTGTTTCCTTTTGTTTGCATATTTTTATGTTTTGTATTCCTAAAATCATTCTGGGAAAGATTAAAGGATGCAATAAATTTCGAATCCAATTTTTATTCTTCTATACCCCAAAAATTAACTCTGATAAGGTCATGAATCAACATGGCCAGAAAAATGGATAAGAGAATATTCTCAAAGAACAAAATCTTATAAATACATGTTTCCAATGGCAGAAAATTATGAAGTTCATTAAACTTGTTAACTTGTGCTCCCATGGAAGTTTTCTAAACATATTTATTAATTTGTATACACCACCCGTGGGAGAAACAGATTATCTGTGAGTTAGGCAATGTCCTCAATGGCAGTTGCCAACCTTAGAAAAATCAGTTTTCACCCACAAACATAGACAGAGGGAAATCATGATGCAGGGGGTGATCTTGTCCCTCCTCCATCCCTGCCAATACTGTCGACATTTTTATTTTTTTCCTATATGGTAGATTTGTTGGGTTGGCCAAAATGTTTATTTTTTCTGTTTTTCTGTTAAGACATGATGGAAAAACTTGAGTGAACTTTTGGCCAACCCAACAGTTTAACCTTCAAATTACCTTATTTCCTAATAACTACATCTTTCCCAATATTTTAGTAACACACTGAAATAATGAGTCCTGTGTCGTTACGGAGTAAGAATCTCGCATTTCACTAGAGGTATGGCCACTTTATGGAGATCCTGGGAAGGATACAAATTCTACACACAAAGAATTAGGTCTGGTCCATTTGAGTTTGTGGACGTTATGTATCTATGATAGCTCCAGCATGTGGGAGAATTTACTGTACATTTGATGAGTGAATGGACATTAAGAAAATTTCAGGTGCTAGAGAAATTTTCCAGGATCCAGCAAGTTAAAAGCAGTAGGAACAGACATTGAATTCAGAACATCTGTCTAGAATCCTTACCTATGATCTTCAGATCCAAATCGGCCTCTTGGTAGACCCCATCTTTTTCAAAAAGGCACCAGTACTTCCCATCATCTGAAGTCCTGGCGTCATTTATCTGCAGGGTCAGCCTCCCCTCACTGATAGCATCACTCAGCAGCACAGTCCTCCCCCGATACTCTGCCATCTGCTTTCCAGCCACACGGGCCCCATCCGTATAGACGTAAACAGCATGACAGGATGACAGTCATGTCCCCCAGGATGACGGTGGGATCGGACCCACCGCACCTCCATGCTCTGTGCATCAGTCTTTGGGGCCAGGGAGCAGGTTAACTGTATGTCTTCTCCCACTCTAACAAGGATGGGCTGGGAAGGTCCAATCACTTTTAAGGAAGCTGTTAAATACAGCAGACAAAACACAATGCAAGATTCAAACTGGAGCAAAGAGTGTCATGCACAAGAACATCTCAAGTAGTGTTTAGGACCCGGGGCATCTCAGGAGGGGCCTGAGGTTCAAAGTTATTCTTTACAGAGGTGGAGATTTGGTGGAATCAGGATAGAGGTTGCCTGTGCAAGGTAGAACCATCCCATGGTTCCATCTGAAGATTATCACTAATTAAACCCACACCTGCAGCCCTTTCCTATAATCTCATTCAGTGTATAGACCCATAAGAAAATAATTTTGCAATTAAAATCAAATTAACATTTTATCATTTCAAATTTGCATGACCTTAAACTACTTCTTAATCTGTGTATGTCTCAGTTTCTTATACTACAAGACATATATGTCACTATCAAAATAAAAAGGTTTGCCTGGAGTTAAGCCTTCCCTGATAGCTCAGTTGGTAAAGAATCCTCCTGCAGTGGAGGAGACCCCAGTTCAATTCCTGGGTTAGGAAGATCCCCTGGAGAAGGAATAGGCTACCCACTCCAGTATTCTTGGACATCCCTTGTGGCTCAGCTGGTAAAGAATTCACCTGCAATTTGCGAGACCTGGGTTTGATCCCTGGGTTGGGAAGATCCACTGAAGAAGAGAATGGCTACCCACTCCAGTATTCTGGCCTAGAGAATTCCATGGACTGTATAGTCCATGAGGTTACAAAGAGTCGGATGTGACTGAGCAACTTTCACTTTCAAAAAAAATAATCCATATATAAAGGATTACAATGATAGCAATGCAGTGTGAGTGAGGCAAGAGATTCAAGATCTGAGGTTATTGGAGCCAATCCCATTATAGACCTTGATAATGGCAACGAAATGAAAATGAGGTGGCTTTTTAGTAATGAAGTATGAAGAAACGCCTCTAGCTTGTTTTATAATACCTTATAAGTCAGATCCAGTCATCATATTTCAGTGCCCCAAGGTCCCACATATGTGAGCCTCTAAACACACACTAGTCAGTGTTCTTGGGTGATCTTGAAAAATGTTATAATGATCTTATAATGTTATTTTGCCTAGAATCTTGCCCAGTATTCTTGCCTGAAAAATCCCATGGACAGAGGAGCCTGGTGGGCCACAGTCCATGGGGCTTCAAAGAGTTGGACACTACTTAGCAACTAAACAACAAAAAGATAATTTATAATAGAAATCCAGGCATAAATGTGTCACTTGTTTGCTTGAGGAATAAATGATCAAAGGCAAAATGTCCTCATTATGTATTTCATAGGTAATCTTCTAGGTACTTCTCTAGAAACATAATTCTAATTTTCAGATTATTCTGTTCTATTCTTGAAAAAATTTGTCTCCCAGTTATTTCCAGCATGTTGTTTGCTTTGTTTTGCAATTTTACCTAAAACATATTATTTCTACTTTATATGTACCTGTTAAAATCTAAACACAAATGTAGGAGTCAGGATAAAAAAGAGCTAAGAGTTTGCTGCTATTTCTCCATCCATGTGTCTTAGGGTAATAAAGCAGACTATTTCCTCCTCTCTGTTATCTATATGAGGTTTTTTTTTTCTTTTCTCCTATCCATGAGCTGTGGTACATATCAAGTCTCGAACTAGATTGCCCTACCAGAGATTGATAATTAACAGCTAAAATTGATTATTTCCCAACTGTAAAATGATGATAAATCTATTCACCTTTTAAATTATTGGAAGAAAAGAAAAATAATTCCCAAAACTCATGCTGGGCATGTGATTATCATTTCAAAAAATTAGTTATTATTTTTATAACGAATAACATTTGCCAGAGTAGGAGCTAGGATTTCAGTTTCAGGACATCTATAGAAATCTTGGTTTGCCAGCAGCCTCTGAGCTCTAAGTTACAAGCTCTAATAACACAGTGGCATCTTTGAACTCCCTGATCTCCTCTCTATTACCAGCTCATCCTCAAGGCTCCTGAGGGCAGAGCCAAGGGAAGTTCTGGTCTTTTCATCTTATTTACCTTTGGTCCCAGAAGGCATGCACCACTTAGAAACAACAGGACATCAGACTGTACTTTGTGTGCTGGGTCTCCAAGGAGCATGTCATTTTGATTCAAATAACTCAGAGAAATGAGAGGATCTTCCTAAGGGACAGACATGTAGGCCAGCCTGCCCAACACTGGCTGGGTTTTCTGAGCTGTAACTGACAAGCTCTGCCAGTCAAGCTTTCTGTCCGCCCCAGGAGGGAAGGGATTTCAGTTGGAGGGTAAGGCTTATCAGGGCACAGTCTACAGAGTTATCTTATCTCCTCAGTCTACAGAGTTACCGTTGACTGTTCCAAGGTCCTTCTCTTTATCTTTATGGCCCAAAGGGGTCCAAAGTATCACACTAGACTCTGGCAGAGACTGGAGTGTGCTCTCCACCTTAATTTTCCTTGAAAACTCCTGTATGGGCTGAAACCTAACGTGCACACAGGCACCCACACACACCTTCACACATATTCCTGTACCAGGTGACTTAAAGGAGAGCAGGGTATCAACGGAAGGAGAAAATGGTAGCAGGTAGGTAGCAGATGTCTTTATGGGCTCAGAGAAGAGGTCACAGAAAGGAGGAGAGGGGGGAAGATACAAGACATCAAAGGAGAAACTGAAAGAGGCTTAAAAATCCGTTGGTTATTGTTTAAACCACTTATCTTAGGGACCATAAAATAATACTTGCAGTCCAACTAGTAAGTAAAGAAAAAGAGGAAAATGACCACCTGGAGCACAGGGTCCCAGGCTGCATCCAGGAAAGTCACAGCTTCCTCCCAACAGTGATGAGGTCAGGCCCCCAGGGGTGAAGAGCAGGTGCAGAAACCATAGCAGGGCGAGAGGGTGCAGGCGTGGGGGGGTGAGGACCTCCAGTTATCACGACAGCACTGCTCACACCAGCGGTCCCGTGCCGTCCCCTACACACTCCCCCTCCTCCCGCCCAGTGGGGCAGAGCTTCCGTCTGCACCCATTTTAGGCATCCGTCTGGGGCTCACGGGGGTCCCCACGGACACGGAAGGTGGCAGGTTATGCAGTGTAAAGGTGCCTGCGTGAGACTGCGCTTTGCTGGTCCCTCCAGTACTAAGGTGAGACTTGGGAAGACCATGCCCCAGGTTCTCATCTGGGTCACGAGGTGTCGCCTTCGCTGTGTGTGCTTTGTCCAGGGAGCATCGCCTTCCTCAAGGGTGGAAGGAGGGCAGAGGCTCGTGTACACTCATGCACACCAACCATCTCTGCTTACCCAGCTCTGTTTGGAGTTTTTCTGGAAAAAGAATGAGAATAACATATCAAGGAATTTGTTCTAAGAGAAAGGAGAGAAAATATTTCCTCCCCCTCCCCAAAAATGCAAGGTCTACATTTTCTCGAAACAGTTGATTCATAAGAAAGAAATAAAATGTAGAAAAATAATGACATTTTTTTTTCGCCTGGTGGTCCAGCTATTTTTCCCTTTCTCTGCATAACAAAAATGTTCTCAATTCTACCACCCCATGATTCTGCTTGTTTCTGCTTATATTTAACATATTTAACTATTTTATTGAAACAATAATATTCTTTTTAATAAATGCAGGCCCCTTGGGACAAAGAGCAGGTGCAGAAATCATAGCAGGGTGAGAGGGTGCAGCTGGTGGGTGAGGCCAGTTATCACGATGGCACTGCTTATTCACACTAGAAACTCACACTAGCTGTCTTGTGCCTTCCCCTAGATACTCCCTCTCCATTCCATATATATGAAAAGTGTATTTTTATACCTTTATAATATGTGGACAAAGACAATTATCACCCATAATCACAAACTGAGAGGTATATTAATATATGCTTTGCAATTATAATACATATACATAGACTCCTTTTAACAGCAACATATAACATTTAACTTTTTCCCTATAACCATTTATGTAAATAGCTATGTACTTACATCTTTATATCTAAATGTAGAGGGTGTCCCAAAAGTCTTAGTGCAATTTTAAGTTATTTAAAGCCAATAATCTTTTAAATACTGTTTTTCATCAATGCTATAATGTATATTAACATAAGACACTTAACGCTCCACTGTTGTATCAGGTTTCTGGCTGCTATTTTTGCTGCTATTTATAAATGAGGCTATAATAAAGATGCATTACTGTGTAAATAGTTGTCTCCATCTCTGATTATCTTCAGATGATAAGTTCCTAGATGTAACTGGCAAAAATACAGCACGAGAAAACATTTCAGTTGAATGAATAGTTGTATTTCCTTCACAATGTAACACATACTTGTGAGAAAAGAAAAGTAATAAAGAAGCAAAGGCAGAATCCAAAAATAAATGGAATGCCATTAACAATATAGCTATATAGTGTATGTATATCTCCAGCCATAAATGTTTTATAGTTTTTAATGCATATTGGTGCTTCTCTCGTGGCTCAGATGGTAAAGAATCCACCTGCAATGCAGGAGACTCAGGGTCAGGAAGATCTCCTGAAGAAGGAAAATGGCAACCCACTCCAGTATTCTTGTCTGGAGAATTCCATGGACAGAGGAGCTTGGAGGGCTACAGTCCATGGGGTTGTAAAGAGTCAGACATGACTGAGCAACTAACACACACACACACACACACACACACAATGCATATTACTAAATATTAGATATTCTTCTTGATTAAAAAATAGTAGGTGCTACAGAACAGTCCCTTCAACCTTTCCTACTAATGGGAGCATCTTGATCCTAGATGTAGAGCA
>NW_011478385.1:4577-9817 GCF_000754665.1 Bison bison bison | reverse complement strand
TTTTCTCCCTTGATGTCTTGCCAGGAAAACTGAGGTTCCGGGAACCAGCCCTTTGCAGTGCACACAAGCTGGAGTCCACTTTCCACAGATCCGTCCATGTGGATGTAAGGGTCAGACCCCAGACCTGCGGTAGAAAGACACAGCCCTGAGTCCAGGAGCCCATGGAGGCACAAATCACAGAGCTGGGAGTCCAGTGACCTTGCTCATAGGGAGAGAGCAGAACTTCAAGGCTCTGGGGAGCAAAAGGTGGCCCAAAGTCCTCCTCCCATTCAAACTGGAACTCACATACACTTTATACCTTAGTCTGGATCTTTAAATTCTAGCATATGAGCAGTATTTTCATTCAGACTCAGACAGGAAAATAAGAGTTACATAATGACATTTTGCTTCTGTCTCTAGCACTGCAAACTAAGATTTGTTACAATTTATTCATGAACTCCCTTGTGCCACAGACTTGGCCTTTTTCATAATATTATTGTGTCAGGCACTTGGACATGTTGGATGATATCTTGACTCCAATTTAAATAGAATATTTACTGTAAAGTGAGATCTTTTCTCCAGAGAGAATATTCTTCCCATTCCTTTTGTTGGTGGTTGTGACTTGGGGAAGAAAACAGATAACCTGGGGTATGCAAAATGGGAAGTCTCATGAGGACTTTCTGTATCTAAGTATTCCATTCCATGGGAAATGTTTTTGAGAATCCGAGTTTTGTATAATCATGAAGTTCTTTCTCTATTCAACACAACTCTCAAACCCAAACAAAGGAGATTCTATTTTCCATAGATGACAATTTTGTCTCTACCACTTGCTGAGAACAGAGACCGATTTTCTTCACCCAGAGCCTTAGAAATGCATGGTTTCTTTTCAGATGTCCCTGAAAGTGAAATGCCTTGGTACGGGCCCTCCCAACTCCATATCTCAGAAGTTTGTGGATTCTTTTCATCCATCTTGAGTCAACTTGAACTTAATAACAGTAATAATCACACATAGGTGTTGAGAAAAAGAAGGTGTTGGAGATCAACCTCGTAGGGGAGCAAAGAAGAGAGCAGCATCAGCTAAAGAGGTTAAATTCTACTTAGAACAATTTTCCTGATAAGGTAAATGGATTTGCCTAATTTTTTCTTCTGGGCTTCCCTGGCGGCTCAGTGGTAAAGGTAAATCTGCCTGCCAATACAGGAGATGTGGGTTCAATCCCTAGGCTGGGAAGATCCCCTGGAGAAGGAAATGGCAACCCACTCCAGTATTCTTGTCTGGGAAATCCCATGGATAGAGGAACCCGGCAGGCTACAGTCCACGGGGTCACAAAAGAGTCAGACACGACTTAGTAACTAAACGACAACAGCAATTTTCTCTTTAGCACATGAAGTAGTTACTCCTGCCAGGGAGCCATATGATCCATTACTTTCAGATATTTGTTTTTCCACAGAGTGATCCTTTCTTCAGTGCGATTTATTTCTTCCAACCCCTTCCTGCTTTGCTAACACAAAAGCATCATGCAGGTCCTTGCCACTCACAATGGGTATGTCTCCAAACCGTCTGTGAGCCCCAATTTCACTGAACACTAGTATCCATAATCTCCATAAAAGCACAATGTTCTTAACCTCTGCTGTCTCATCATTAGCTTTTTAACTGAAGGCAGTGTTACTCAGACAGTGAGTTCACATCTCAGTGACTGTGTATTTGAGGCTGAGCACAGAGTCAGACACGACTGAAGCGACTTAGCAGCAGCAGCAGAGAACAGAGATGCAGGGCTTGTCAACTAGACTCGCTCACACAGCAGCTGACTTGCCTTTGCACACTAACCCGTATGGCATGAATTCTTGCCTCAGCAAAATTGCTAATGACTACGTGTCATCAATTTTAAATAATCCTCAAGAATAGCCAAAATTGTCTAAGTTAAACTTGGGGAAATTGTTTATAACTGAGCTCACTTTAAAGCCTACAGAACCACTTGCCTCCAAAAGAATCAGAAGACTGGACATCAGCAATTGCCTCCATGATTAAAAGAGAATTGTTCAACTGGAAATGAGCTTAATGCAAGTTAATATACCTCGCCTTCTGAGAGCCTGTGTCTTTCCCCAGATACTCACTGGCTACTTGGAGTAGCAGGCTTGTTTCTGCAAGGTAGTTGTCATCTTTGACACGACACCAGTACTGCCCATGATCAGATGGCTGGAGGCTGTGAATCTTCAGAGACACGCTTCCCTCAGTGATGCCGTCTTCTATCCACTCTACCCGGCCTCTGTACTCCTCCATCTGTATCTCCGTTACTTCATCTCCATCCCGATACAAAAACACAGGAGTGCTAGGCTCCGAGCGGTACCACCTCACTTCCATGTGCATTGCGGTCCTCTTGGGAAGGAGTTGACAAGTGAGGAGGGCATCTTCCCCGACCATGGCCAGGATAGGATGGGCAGAACCCGTCACTCTGAAGTCATCTACAAAAGAGTGACACAGAGGAATCGGGAGATGTCACCTGAAGGAGCAATACGATTGCTTTGGGATGTCTCCTGTATCAAAACAGAGGCACCTGGAGGAGGGGAGGTTTTATTTTCAATGTTTTAAAGAAATCCAGCCATTATGATATGTATGTTTGGTGGTTACAGAGACAATCTTGTGTACTGAAAATAGCATGTAATTAAAAAACCTGAGTACGAGTGCTGAATCAATCACTTACCAGATGTGTGATTTGGAGAGAAACCCATTGTTCTCGAGAAATTGATTTGCAATCTCAATTTCTTCATCTTTAAGATTAACAATTACCACCTCTACACTGCTTTTATTCTCAAATAAGTTAAAGTGTAAACTGATTTTCTAGTTGAAAACTTTATTAGTTAGTGGCTTATTTTATATTTTACAGTGATTTATTTTATAGTTAGTAATTTCACAGAGGATGAGACAGTTGGATGGTATCACTGACTCAATGGACATGAGTTTGAGCAGACTCAGGGAGATAGTGGAGGACAGGGAAGCCTGGCATGTTGCAGTTCAGGAGGATGTAAAGAGTCAGACATGACTTAGTGACTGAACAATAACAATTTCACTTCAGTGACTGACATTGTAATCACTTTTCCTAAATTTTAGGTAATAGATTTATTCAATAGATTTTTAGGCTTTTCAGAATTGTTCTTGTCTTGTCCTAAGTAATGAACTGGATTTGTTTTGTTTTGTTTTTCTCTGAAATAGGCAAGATTCCAATTACTAGGGCTATGTAAAATGCAGCTTTTGCAAGGATATTTTTGGCAGATTTAAGGCAGTGATTAGTATAAAGAGTTCGAGCCTTTTGATAAAATTTTAAGTCATGTTTGACTTCTTTGTTATCTACAAATTGAAGAGATGTTTCATAATTCTGCATGTTCCTATACTTCCTAATTTCATGTCATGTATATTATGTTTTTTTCTCATCCTAAAATATTCCAGGGCCAGTTGCACTTTCTCTGTGCAGATCCAAAACTCCTAAGAAGGAACTTCATCTTGTTGAGTTGTTGTTCAGCATCAAGTTGATGGTGCTCACTATGGAACACAGGTGGATATCTGCTGGTATTCTGTGTTGATGAAATCTGAACATAACACTAGAATGCAAGTTGTGCCATCTGGGTGAATTTTACAGCTTAGGAAAGTGCATCACTAGAGAGGAAGGCAGCCTCACCACATCATATAGCTCCTGGCAGCCTCTGTCTGCTGCTGCTGCTGAAGTCGCGTCAGTCGTGTCCGACTCTGTGCAACCCCATAGACAGCAGCCCAACAGGCTCCTCTGTCCCTGGGATTCTCCAGGCAAGAACACTGGAGTGGGTTGCCATTTCCTTCTCCAATCATGAAAGTGAAAAGTGATTCTGATGTCCTGTGCCATGATTTTTTCCCATCTTGTCATCCTGCATTTTATTGGGGGTTCTGATGCTACCCACTGACTTTGACTTTTCACAATCTGTTTTCAAGTTACAATATTTCAACCAAGAAAATTCAGCTACCGAGATTTCCAAGCCCATTTCACGAAACTCTCCTTCAAGTTTATTTCCATGTATTTTCACACTGTTTAATTTACGGTAAGAAGCAGCCCCCTTTCTTGCCCTGCAAGAGTTATCCTGAATAGAAGCAGGAGAATGAATGACTCACCGTGTTCCAGGTGCTGATTCAAGTGTTTTTCATGTACAGCCTCATTTAATCTTAAAGCCCATGTGAGCCTATGAGATACAGTTAGGTTGTTATTCTTATCTTAAGGATGAGAAAACTAAGGCAGAAGGTATTCAAGTAACTTTCCAAACATAACACAGCTGGAGGAGAAAGAGGTCTTTGTGGAACACAAGGGCTTTGACCCCTGGATCCCCACTCTTAATATTATACTAGCTCTTTTGAATTTGGAAGTCATCACCCAGACTGGACCTCTGAGACGCTGGAATATATGGTAAAGGGAAGAAGAGCATCCTACCTGATTGCTTCATGCTAAGAAGCATAAAGAAGAAGGAGGCAAACACACCAGACAGGCTGTATCCAGGAAGCTCCACCATCCTCCCTGGGGTAAACACAAGAGAAAATACAACTGTACCTAAGTGTGGCTGTAATACACAAGCGCTTCTGTGGTTTCCAGTGGTTATGGAGACATAACAGGGAAGCAACATCAACATCTTCCACAATCAAATGATGAAATGGGCTTGGCTCCCTTTCTCTGCTTTTATCCATCATTTCCAACCTCTTACTTACACTGTTGTACTTTAGGCTATTTGGGGCACTTAAGGTAGACTTCTGATTGAAATGAAAAGATCTTTGGGGCTAAAGGGACAACGATGCTTTGATTACAAAAAGTCTCCTTAGGTCCATCTATTCTGAGCATGCAGAATTAGAGAGCATTCAATTACTTTTTCTCACCCCTCCCCTTTCAGTTTGTCCTGCAAAGTCCTTCATCTCTACAGTCTCCTGGGTGTAAAGGAAAGAGCAAGAAGGCATCATAAGCAGGACTCTCACCAGGAGAACACAGGGGCAAGGGGATGCCTTGTAAAGTAAAGAAAATAATAGTGGAAACGGTGATACAGAAGAAGATGACCAAGGAAATGACCTTCAATAACCTTTCAGTATCATCTTTCTGTATCATACTGAAGACACATAGAAGTGAATAAAAGAAAAAGCCTAATTGGTAGAGATGGGCAAACTCAACACGCCCATTGTAACCAACAACATAAAAATACTTCCACACAGTTAAAATATTTTAAAACTACCAAGATTAAAATGCTAGATTTAGTTTTGG
>NW_011478385.1:1084-1389 GCF_000754665.1 Bison bison bison | reverse complement strand
ATGGAACAAAGGACTGAACAGAGATAGCGGGCTGCAGACCTTCCCCCTCCGGTGACAGGCACCCAGAGCCAGAAGGGGGCAATCGCAGCCCCAGAGCGACATTATCTATAAAACTGTAAGCAGGCTTTTTTGCTAACTAAAACTTCTTGGGGGTCTGGACGGTCAACATCCACCTGAGAAGGTGCGCCGGTTGTACACCTAGATAACCAAGCGGCGGGGAGGCAATAAGTCGCAGCAATCGCGCTCGCCCAACACCTCATCACCTGAGCTGCTAGGACCTGGGAAGGGCACAAAACGCGGGCCCA
>NW_011478385.1:263-984 GCF_000754665.1 Bison bison bison | reverse complement strand
GGAAGGGAGTCTTAAAAAGAGAGAAGTTTCCAAACACCAGGAAACCTTCTCACTGCCAAATCTGTGCCAAGCCTTGGAAGCACAGAGGGCAACATAACAGGGAGGAAAAATAAATAAACAATTAAAACCCGCAGATTGTGAGCCCTACGGTAACTGTCCCAGCGGAGAAGCAACGCAGACGCCTGCACACACCACTAGCAAGCGGGGGCTGGACAGGGAGGCGCGGCGCGGGCTGCATTGCTTAGAATGAGGATCTGGCCTGAATACCCCGAGCGCTATCTGAGCGAAATAATTTGGGCTAGCAAAGCAGACTGTGGGATATCTACCACGCGAAAAGCCAGCCCTAACCTAAGACACCACGAGGCCCGCACATGGAACAAAGGACTGAACAGAGATAGCGGGCTGCAGACCTTCCCCCTCTGGTGACAGGCACCCAGAACTGGAAGGGGGCAATCACAGCCCCAGAGAGACATTATCTATAAAACTGTAAGCAGGCTTTTTTGCTAACTAAAACTTCTTGGGGGTCTGGACGGTCAACATCCACCTGAGAAGGTGCGCCGGTTGTACACCTAGATAACCAAGCGGCGGGGAGGCAATAAGTCGCAGCAATCGCGCTCGCCCAACACCTCATCACCTGAGCTGCTGGGACCTGGGAAGGGCACAAAACGCAGGCCCAACAGAGTCTGCGCCTCTGAGGACTACCCGAGTGCCTGAACCTGAG
>NW_011478385.1:0-163 GCF_000754665.1 Bison bison bison | reverse complement strand
GCTCAGGTTCAGGCACTCGGGTAGTCCTCAGAGGCGCAGACTCTGTTGGGCCTGCGTTTTGTGCCCTTCCCAGGTCCCAGCAGCTCAGGTGATGAGGTGTTGGGCGAGCGCGATTGCTGCGACTTATTGCCTCCCCGCCGCTTGGTTATCTAGGTGTACAACC
>NW_011478384.1:4291-13758 GCF_000754665.1 Bison bison bison | reverse complement strand
TTCCCAACAAAGGTAGTAATTGTCAAAGTTATGGTTTTTCCAGTAGTCATGTATGGATTTGAGAGTTGGACCATAAAGCAGACTAAGCACCAAAAAATTGGTGCTTTTGAGGTTTGGGGAAGACTCTTGAGAGTCGCTTGGACAACAAGGAGATCAAACCAGTTAATCCTAAGGGAAATCAACCTTGAATATTAACTGGAAGTACTGATGCTGAAGCTGAAGCTTCAATACTTTGGCTGCCTGATTCAAAGAGCCTTGCTGTTGTTGTTGTTCAGTCACCTGTCACATCACTCTGTGAATCCACGAATTGCAGCATGCCAGGCTTCCCTGTCCTTCATCATCTCCTGGAGCTTGTTCAAACTCAAGTCCATTGAGTTAGTGATGCCATTCAGCCAACTCAGCCTCTGTCATCCTCTTCTCCTCCTGCCTTCAATCTTTCCCAGCATAAGGGTCTTTCCTAATGAGTTGACTCTTTGTATAAGGTGGCCAAACTACTGGAGCTTCAACTTCAGCATAGGTCCTTCTAATGATTATTCAGGATTGATTTCCTTTAGGATTGATTGGTTTGATCTCCTTCTCAAGAGTCTTCTCAATACCACAGTTCAATGCATCATCCTTTGACACTCAGCCTTCTTTATGGTCCAACTTTAACATACATACATGACTACTCTAAAAACCTTAGCTTTGACTAGACAGAACTTTGTTGGCAAAGTAATGTCTCTTATTTTAATATGTTGTCAAGTTTGCCATAGCTTTTCTTCCAAAAGACAAATGTCTTTTCATTTCATGGCTACAATTACCATCTGCAGTGATTTTGGAGCCCAAGAAAGTAAAGTCTGTCACTGTTTCCATTGTTCCCCCATCTATTTATCATGAAATGATGGGATTGGAGGCCATGATCTTAGTTTATTGAATGCTGAGTTTTAAGACAGCTTTTTCACTCTCCTTTTTCACCTTCATTAAGAGGCTCTTTAGTCTTGCTTTGCTTTCTGCCATTAGGGTGTCATCTGCATATCTGAAGTTATTGATATTTCACCCTGCAATCTTGATTCCAACTTATGTTTTTCCAACTCAGCATTTCACTGATATACTTTATATATATGTTACATAAGTAGGGTGAAAATGTACAGCCTGTACATACTCCTTTCCCAATTTGGAATCTGTCTGTTCCTCCATGTCTGGTTCTAACTGTTGTTTCTTGACCTGCATGCAGGTTTCTCAGGAGGCAGGTAAAGTCTGGTATTCACATCTCTTGAGAAATTGTTCACAGTTTGTTGTAATCCCCACAAAGGTGTTAACATAGTCAATGAAGTAAAAGTAGATGTTTTCTGAATTCATTTGCTTTTTCTATGATCTAACGGATGCTGGCAATTTGATCTCTAGTTTTTCTGGCTTTTCTAAATCCAGCTTGAACATCTGGAAGTTCTCAGTTCATGTACTGTTGAAGTCTGGCTTGGAGAATTTTGAGCAACACTTTGCTAGTATGTGAAAGCAGTGCAATCCTGTGGTGGTTTGACTATCTTTAGCATTTCCCCTCTTTGAGATTCAAATGAAAATTGACCTTCTCCAGTCCTTTGATCACTGCTGAGTTTTCCAAATTTGCTGGCATATTGAGTGTAGCACTTTAGCAGCAGCATCTTTTAGGATTTGAGATAGCTCAGCTGGAATTCTGTCACCTCCACTAGCTTTGTTTGTAGTAATGCTTCCTAAGGCCCACTTGACTTCACATTCCAGGATATCTGGCTCTAGGTGAATGATCACACTATCATGGTTATCTGTGTCATTATGATCTTTTTGTATAGTTCTTCTGGGTATTTTCCCACCTTTTCTTAATATCTTTTGCTTTTATTAGATATACTGTTTCTGTCTTTCACTGAGCCCATCTTTGCATGAAATGTTCCCTTGGTATCTCTAGTTTTCTTGACGAGATCCCTAGTCTTTCCCATCTATTGTTTTCCTCTATTTCTTTGCATTATTCATTCAGAAAAGCTGTCTTATTTCTCCTGTTCTTCTTTGGAACTCTGCATTCAGATGCTTATATCTTTCCTTATCTTCTTTGCCTTTCATTTCTCTTCTTTTCAGGAAGCAAGTCTTCCTCAAACAATCATTTTGCCTTTTTCTTTTCTTCTTCTGGGGGATGATTTAAATCACCACCCCCTGTACAATGTCATGAACCTCGGTTCATAGTTTTTCAGGCACTCTCTTAGATCTAGCCCCCTGAATCTATTTGTCACTTTCACTGGATAATCATAAGGGATTTGATATAGGTCATGACTGAATGGCCTAGTGGTTTTGCCTATTTTCTTTCATTTAGTTATGAATTTGAGCCACAGACAACTCCCATTCTTGCTTTTGCCGACTATATACAGCTTCTCTGTCATTATATACAGCTTCTCTGTCTTTGACTGCAGGTGTTCAGCTTGCTCAGTGGCTTTATAGTGGTGCTAATCATGACATCTCCCAAGAGGACTTATGCCACATGCTCTGACTCCCAGGTCTCCTGCAGCCAGAGCCCGTCACTGCAGCAGGTCACTGCTGACCTTTGCCTGCACAGGGGACACTCAGTCACTCACAGGCAGGTCTGGCTCAGTCTCTTGTGCAGGTCACTGATTCCTTGCCTCTTTCCTTGTGGGCACAAGGTTTTGTTTGCACCTTCTGAGCATCTACAGTAGGTCTGAGATTTGATTTTAAATGCAACTGTGCTCCTCCTATCTTCTTTTTGGGGCTTCTCCTTTGCCCTTGGATGCAGGGTATTTTTTGGGGGAGGGATCCAACATTCTCCTGTTGCTGGTTGTTCAGCAGCTAGTTGCGATCTTGGTGTTCTCACAGGAGAGATGAGTGCATATTCTTCTACTCTGCCATCTTGCTCTTGAACTAAGAAATATTGAAGGTAAAAGGAGAAGAGGGTGGTAGAGGATAAGATGGTTAGATAGCATCACCAACTCAATGGACATGAATTTGAGCAAACTCTGGAAGATAGTGAAAGATAGGAAGCCTGGTGTGATAGAGTCCACTGGGTGGCAAAGAGTTGGACACAACTTAGCGATTGAACAACAACATTAGCAGCAAAAAGCACATGGGGCTTCTTATCCCAGAACGTTGTCAGATGCAGGAACTTGGGTTTGAGCATAAGGAATATGAGACTAAATTGAGATACTGGATGATATATGAGTTGACAGATAGAATATTAAAACCAGATATTGGGCTGTATGATACAGTGTCTATTTCATCCTAGGTTTAGAAGAATATATTGAAGTGTACTGGGAAATAATTCTAGGTTGTTGAGTCTATGGCCTACTATACTTGATAAATTGTCTGGCCTGATACTTTTCCAAATGATAGCATCAATTAGAGGTCAAGTGAAGTCCATTGCTGTATAATTTTTATTTCCCTTTCTGTCTACTCCTCCTAACTTAACACTCTGTCCTCTAATAAGCCACTGCTTATATCAATATTAACTCTATAAAAATGACCTTATCTGAAAGAAATAAATTGCCAAAAGTTATGAGAATGTTGGAAAGTGTCATCCAATCCCCTTATATCATGGTTCAGAAATCTCACAAAAATGACCTATTAGTATTTGATTTTTTCCCCTTTTATTCTCTTTTATTTGGACAACTCTTATTCTTTGTACTCTAATGCTGTCATAACCGTTAACATGTGAACTCCTCTTCTTGGTCTCCCAAAGTGGGTCATTTAATTAGTTTTGTGTTTTTTTTTTTTAATGCAGCAATTTTTTTTTTTTTAATGCAGCAACTAACTTCCACTTCAGAGAGCCCTCAGCTCATAACAACCATTACTATCCTCCTATAAGAGGTGAAAAAATACCCAAAGGCCTTCCTAATGAGTCCAACAGTCCCTGGTGTTCTCTGCATGCAAATAAGATGACCTCAGTCAAACTTGATTCATTCAAGAAAAAAAAAAAAATCACAAAACAAACAACATGCATTAATAAAGACCAGACTCCTTCCGGGCTTTGTATCCTCTTTCAGAATCCCAGGAGGATACTTGGCTCATTATCCTATCCTTCAATAGCCAAAGGAAGCAGAGTCTCCAGCTCAAGAAGCAAAGTTGCTCAGGCAAGTTTCTTCCATATCTCTGTCCCTCTCTATTCTATTCCTTCTCTCCAACTATCAGCAACTTTAGAATGATTATTTTCTAAAATAGATATTATCTTTCTCAAAGATGTCCTCAAATAACACTTTTTAGATGGTAAAATCTCATTGTTCATAGTATTCCATTCAAGATTTTGGAAAAGTAAAAGAGAAATTAAGGAAAAGTGTATTGTCCTTTCCTTTTTCATCTCAGAGCATTTAGATTCTCTTACTATTTCATTTTTGGCTTCTTGTGGGACAGAAATTTAAGCAAATTCATATGAACTTCCTAATTACATTCAACATGTTCCTTGTCTTTACTGAGGCTCAAATTTATGCAGTGTAAGATTGTCCTTGGCAAAGGATAAAACACCTCTGCACACTTGTACATCAGAAATGTCCTTAGATGTGCAGTTTTTCAGTCTTTTTCCCTGATAAGGGTTCCCTTGTGTCTCAGCTGGTAAGAATCCACCTGCAATTTGGGAGACATGGGTTCAATCCCTGGGTTGGGAAGAGCGATTGGTGAAGTGAAAGGCTATCCACTCCAGGATTCTGGCCTGGAGAATTCCAGTGACTGTATAGACCATGGGGTTTCAAAGAGTCGGACACTACTGAGAGACTTTCACTTGCATTCCCTGATAAGGTAGAAGTTCACGTTTAGACTTTTTCCAGTGAGAGAGAAGAGAGGGCTGGGGGATGCATAGACCACAAGAAACTCTCATTGTATGCTAATTAATTAACCTTACACATGGGGGAAAAACTGAGTTGAGAAATTGAAGACATGGGAAAAGTATAATATTCTTGGTTTTTGTACTAAAAGGTTAGGCTTGACATATATGATTGACCAGTGCATCTTGACAAACAAACTGAATATATGGCTGAATGTAACTCAAGAAATATAGAACTAGAGGGAGGCTTTAAGTGACAATTCTAAGTGATTGTGGTTATTGTGTGAATAACATAGGAAAGGAGAAGTCTAGGAAATTAGACTTCAGAACTTCTTTGTTTCAGTGGGTGAGACATGTTAAACCTCAAGATTAATGGGAAAAGGAAGATCTGAATGTTGCCCATGATTTTCCTACTTTTGCATTTCAGTCCCCTAGGATGAAAAGGACATCTTTTTTTGGTGTTAGTTCTAGAAAGTCTTATATGTCTTCATGGAAACATTCAACTTCATCTTCTTCAGAAGTAGTGGTTGAGACCTAAACTTGGATTACTATGATGTTGGATGGTTTCCCTTGTAAATGAACCAAGATCATTCTGTTGTTTTTAAGACAGGGAAGCCTGGTGTGCTGCAGTCCATGTGGTAGCAAAGAGCTAGACACGACTGAGTGACTGCACAGCAACATGATGTTCATGGCCATAACTATCTTACAGACAACTAAATGCACTTTCAGCCAGTTGAGAACATAAGGATTCATCCTGTGGAAGTATATTGGACTGAAAGGCTAATAGTACTTTCTAGAGGAAAATCAGTTAACTTGCTTGATTGCACACTCTGCACTGCTCACTGCTGTAACTCCTTTGTATTACAAATGTGATTTTTTATTCATCTCAGCTTAATATAAATTGAGATGTTGACAAGTTTCTCCAAGAAAATAAATGAGTCATGATAAACCTCTTCCTGTATGAAGATGAATGTGGAGTACATAACCATTATCTGAACAGGATGTTTCTTTAAAAAGCATTTGAGATTGCACATTTCAACCCTATTTGGATGGCAACTGAATAGTTCTGGCAAAGGAGTATTTTCTGCTATGCTTCTCAGCAATATTTTCAGAAGTCAGGAAATTAAATACTTTGACAACAAATGCCAAAGGATTGTCTTTCTTTCTCTACTTAGACATAGTGACCAAACTCTTAATCTTTTGCCCTTGCTTGTATTACCTGGTTGAATGTGCTTTAACTTTGTACTGTGTGGTTTGTTCAATTTAAAAAGTGACAACCTAAAGTACAGAAGGCTGTGATGAAAACCATCCCCAAGAAAAATAAAAGCAAAATATGCAAAATCATTGTCTGAGGAGGGCTTACAAAAAGCTGAGAAAAAGAGAAAGGAAAGACAAAGGAGAAAAGGAAAGATACATCCATCTGAATGCAAAGTTCCCAAGAATAGCAAGGAGAGATAAGAAAGCCTTCCTCGGTGATCAATGTAAAGAAATAGAGGAAAATAATCTAGTGGGAAAGACTAGAGATCTCTTCAAGAGAATTAGAGATACCAAGGGAACATGTCATGCAAAGAAGGACACAATAAAAGACAGAAATACTATGGACTTAACAGAATTAGAAGATATTAAGAAGAGGTGGCAAGAATACACAGAAGAACTATTCAAAAAAGATCTTCATGACACAGATAAACACAATGGTGTGATCACTCATCTAGAGCCAGACGTCCTGGATTGTGAAGTCAAATGGGCTTTTGGAAGCATCACTACAAACAAAGCTAGTGGAGATAATGGAATTCCAGCAGAGCTATTTCATATCCTAAAAGATGCTGCTGCCAAAGTGCTGCACTCAATATTTTAGCAAATTTGGAAAACTCAGCAGTGACCAATGGGCTGGAAATGGTCAGTTTTCATTCAAATCCCAAATAAAAGCAATGCCAAAGATTGGTCAAACTACCACACAATTGTACTGATCTCACACGCTAGCAAAATAATGCTAAAAAAATTCTCCAAGCTAGGCTTCAAAAGTACATTAACTGAGAACTTCCAGATGTTTAGCCTGGATTTGGAAAAGGTAGAGGAACCAGAGATCTAATTGCCAATATCTGTTAGATCATGGAGAAAGCAAGAGAATTCCAGAAAAAAACATCTACTTCTACTTCATTGACTATGCTAAAGCCTTTGACTTTGTGGATCACAGCAAACTGTGGAAAATTCATTAAGAGATGGGGATACCAGATTACCTTAACTGCCTCCTGAGAAATCTGCATGCAGGTCAAGAAGCCCTGGACAGCTAGAACTGGACATGGAACAATGGACTGGTTAAAAATTGGAAACGGAGTACACCAAGACTATATATTGTCACTCTGCTTGTTTAGCTTATATGCAGAGTACAGCATGCTAAATACTGGGCTGGATGAAACACAAGCTGGAATCAAGATTGCCAGGAGAAATATCAACAACCTCATATATGCAGATGACACTACCCTTAGGGCAGAAAGCTAAAAGGTACTAAAGAGCCTCTTGAAAGTGAAAGGGGAGAGTGAAAAAAAATGGCTTAAAACTCAACATTCAAAAAACAAGGATCATGATATCTAGCCCCATAACTTCATCGCAAATAGATGAGGAAACAATGGAAACAGTGACCCACTATCTTTTTGATCTCTAAAATCATTTCATATGTTGACTGTAGCCATGAAATTAAAAGATGCTCGTTCCTTGGAAGGAAAGCTATTACAAACCTGGCAACATATTAAGATACAGAGACTTTTGTTTTCTTACAAAAGCCCATATTATCAAAGCTATGGTTTTTCCATTAGTCATGCATGGATGTGAGTTGAACATTAAAGAAACCTGAGTGCCAAGAATTGATCTTTTTGAACTGTGGTGTTGGAGAAGACTCCTAAAAGTTCCTTGGACAGCAAGAGATCCAACCAGTCCATCCTAAAAAAAATCAGTCCAGAATATTCATTGGAAAGACTGATGCTGAAGCTGAATCTGCAATACTTTGGCCACCTGATTGGAAAAACTGTCTCGTTAGAAAAGTCCTTGATGCTGGGAAAGATTGAAGGTTAGAGGAGAAGGGGATGACAGAGGATGAGATGGTTGGGTGGCATCACTGACTCGAAGGGTGTGAGTTTGAACAAGTTCTGTGAATTGGTAATAGACAGGAATCCTGGCGTGCTGCAGGCCATGGGTCACAAAGAGTCAGAGATGACTGAGTGACTGAACTGAACTGAAAGAATAACCAGTGCAAAAAAAGTTTATAATAAGAATTTAGAGATAGTTATAAAATGCTGTAAAATTTCATTCTGATCTGTATGTATTCATTATTGGTTAGACTATAGCAAATTTTCTGTAGTGACAATTCTAAACAAGAAAAATAGTATGGTTAATTGATTTTAGTGCCTTAAACCATAGAGTTTTATGGTAGAAAACTTGGAAATTATGGAAAAGTTTTAAACAGAAGAGAAATACCACCTGCATTGCCAGTATATGCACATACTGTAGTTTCTCTACAAAAAGTACATCATGATAAAGTTATATTTCTTTTGCTATTTAATGGGTATTATAAAACCTATATATTAATGTTAAATACATTTGAACAGCAGTTAAAAAATTAGAAACATTACCAAAATGTTAGAAACTTACCAAAACAACGCTCATGGAATCATTCTATATTACTGTTTCCTCCTCTGTGCATGAGTAAACAAAAGCAGAGTAGGGACAGACCAGTAAGAAAGCAATGAGTAGATGGGCTACAAACAAAACTTTAAAGAAAATATTTTAACAGAAAATATACAAATGGAATAAGATCACTTGATATTATTTTCCAGTGGTTCTTTAAATACTTCAGGTTGAACTTTTAATTTGCCTGTTTTTCTCAAAATTTGAATTAGCCATCTCTGTGCCACAAAAGTTTTGTGTAAGAATGATCTAAAATCGTAAAGTTTTTTAAGTTGTTAAACGCAGAGAGTACTAAAAAATATTATAATGCCTAGACATCATGTTAATTTTATGTGAACTGAAATTCAGTTCTGTTCAGTTGCTCAGTCATGTCCCACTCTTTGCAACCCCATGAATCACAGCAGGCCAGGCCTCCCTGTCCATCACCAACTCCCGGAGTTCACTCAAACTCACGTCCATCGAGTCTGTGATGGCACCCAGCCATCTCATCCTCTGTTGTCCCCTTTTCCTCCAGCCCCTAATCCCTCCTAGCATCAGAGTCTTTTCCAATGAGTCAACTCTTCGCATAAGGTGGCCAAAGTACTGGAGATTCAGCTTTAGCATCATTCCTTCCAAAGAACACCCAGGGCTGATCTCCTTCACAATGGACTGGTTGGATCTCCTTGTAGTCCAAGGGACTTTCAAGAGTCTTCTCCAACACCATAGTTCAAAAGCATCAATTCTTCGGCATTCAGCTTTCTTCACAGTCCAACTCTCACATCCATACATGACCACAGGAAAAACCATAGCCTTGACTAGACGGACCTTTGTTGGCATAGTAATGTCTCTGCTTTTCAATATACTATCTAGTCTGGTCATAACTTTCCTTCCCAGGAGTAAGTGTCTTTTAATTTCATGGCTGCAGTCACCATCTGCAGTGATTTTGGAGCCCAAAAAACTAAAGTCTGACACTGTTTCCACTGTTTCCCCATCTATTTCCCATGAAGTGATGGGACCAGATGCCATGATCTTCATTTTCTCAATG
>NW_011478384.1:945-2897 GCF_000754665.1 Bison bison bison | reverse complement strand
TGATGCTGGGAGGGATTGGGGGCAAGAGGAGAAGGGGACGACAGAGGATGAGATGGCTGGATGGAATCACTGACTTGATGGACGTGAGTCTGAGTGAACTCTGGGAGTTGGTGATGGACAGGGAGGCCTGGCGTACTGTGATTCATGGGGTCGCAAAGAGTCGGACACGACTGAGCAACTGATCTGATCTGATCTGAGTAACTGAACTGAACTGATTACACTTTAGGCTGACAAAAAGGTAGAGCAACAGGACCTCTCATTCACTTATGGTGGGAATGCAGGACAACAACTTGGAAAATAGATTACCACGTTCTTACAAATCTAGTCATATTTTTCCCATAAATTTCAAAAATATCACTTCTTGGTATTTATCCAAACAAGTTGAAAACATGTAAAAAATGTTTTTTTTTTTGTTTTTTCTATGTAAGATAATCATGTTCCAGAGAGCTATTGTAAATCATATGATTATCATCAGTAGTATTGTTTCCTGTATTGATATTTATTGGGATGTTAGACCCTAAGTGTTCTTACCACCTCATCCTACCCGACACACAAAAGGGTGTGTGATAGACTTGTATGATCATTTCACAGTGTTTACATATATTAATACTAATACATCAAGTTCTATACCTTAAATATATACAGATTTTATTTATCCATGATATGAATAAAGCTAAAAAGGAGCAAAGAAAACATGATCACACAAAATCCTGCACAAAGACCTTCATAGCAGCTTTTTGCATAATTGCCAGAACTTTCAAAAAAGAGATGTTCTTTGGTAGGTGAATGATTAAATAAACAACTTCACATGTCAACAGTGATAAATTATTCAGTGTTAGAAAGAAATGAGGCATCAAGCTGTAATCAGTGAAAGAAGCCAAAATGAAAAGGCTACATGCAATATAATTTCAACACTATGATCTTCTACAAAAGTAAAATCTGTGAAGACAGCAAAATGATCAGTGATTTCCAGGAGTAAGGGAGCTGAGGGAGGTGCATGCACAGAGAATATAGGACTTTTAGGGTAGTGAAACTATTGTGGCAGTTTCGTGTCACACATTTGTCAAAACCCATAACCTGTGTAACACTGAAAGCAAACGCTAAAAATGATGCATATTTCCTAGGCTATCATATCTAATGGCTGTATATTTTCTTTAAAAGTAATTAGTTGATTGTGGCTTTATATCAACTATTTAATGTCTTTGAAAACTGTATCTAAATTATTGATCATATTTTATTATGATGTAAAAAATTATGGTTTTATATTTTTATTTTACTTAAATATCCATATTAAATTAATTGATTTTTAAAGGTTTCTTTTATATATCACTTAATATTTTATTATGATTTATAAAATTATGATAGTATGTTAATTTCAAGCAATTGCTATCTTAAAAAAAAGATTTAATTGTCCCCGGATTTGGGAATATTTTGACTCCAAATTTTTTTAATGGATTTTGTAAAATTATACCTAGTTATACAGCTGGAACACTCCTTTATATGTAAGAAAATGTGACGTTTCAAGCAACATAGACTTTTTGTCTAAAAGGAAGTCACTGTAAGGAAAATGGCTTTGAAAACCATGGAAGGAAAACTGCTATACTTTTTTATAGGAAGTAGAAGTGAAGACTGATCTATATATCAGCGTCTCTTTTGCTGTCTCGTACACAGGGTTATTGTTACCATCTTTCTAAATTCCATATATATGCGTTAGTATACTGTATTGGTGTTTTTCTTTCTGGCTTGCTTCACTCTGTATAATAGACTCCAGTTTCATCCACCTCACTAGAACTGATTCAAATGTATTCTTTTTAATGGCTGAGTAATACTCCATTGTGTATATATACCACAGCTTTCTTATCCATTCATCTGCTGATGGACATCTAGGTTGCTTCCATGTCCTGGCTATTATAAACAGTGCTGCGATGAACATTGGGGTGCACGTGTCTCCT
>NW_011478384.1:0-842 GCF_000754665.1 Bison bison bison | reverse complement strand
AGTGGTTTTGATTTGCATTTCTCTGATAATGAGTGATGTTGAGCATCTTTTCATGTGTTTGTTAGCCATCTGTATCTCTTCTTTGGAGAAATGTCTATTTAGTTCTTTGGCCCATTTTTTGATTGGGTCATTTATTTTTCTGGAGTTGAGCTATAGGAGTTGTTTGTATATTTTTGAGATTAGTTGTTTGTCAGTTGCTTCATTTGCTATTATTTTCTCCCATTCTGAAGGCTGCCTTTTCACCTTGCTAATAGTTTCCTTTGTTGTGCAGAAATTTTTAAGTTTAATTAGGTCCCATTTGTTTATTTTTGGTTTTATTTCCAATATTCTGGGAGGTGGGTCATAGAGGATCCTGCACTGATGTATAGATCAGTCTTATGGACTCTGTGGGAGAGGGAGAGGGTGGGGAGATTTGGGAGAATGGCATTGAAACATGTATAATATCATGTATGAAACGAGTCACCATTCCAGGTTCGATGCATGATACTGGATGCTTGGGGCTGGTGCACTGGGACGACCCAGAGGGAGGGTATGGGGAGGGAGGAGGGAGGAGGGCTCAGGATGGGGAACACAGGTATACCTGTGGCGGATTCATTTCGATATTTGGCAAAACTAATACAATATTGTAAAGTTTAAAAATAAAATAAAATTTAAAAAAATAAAGTGTTTGAGAAAAATCACACACACACACAAAAGAAATGATGATATAAGAATTGAATTTTATCACAGAAATAGCTACTTGAAAAACCAGTTTTTTCAGGAAGTACAATGCATAATCAAAAATACTGCTATTTGTCACTTCCCTAAAAGCAGGATAGCGTAATGCTATACTCTATGCTACC
>NW_011478383.1:18836-19809 GCF_000754665.1 Bison bison bison | reverse complement strand
GAGTTAGAGAGCCACCTGAGGGGTTTGGATTTAAACACTCCTAATTGCCCAGGAACTTTATGAATTGGAGCTGTAAGTTAACTCTTTGACAGAGAGAGCGAGATGGTGGTGGGGGACAGCCCCCAGTAGAGTCAGAGGTGAGAGCACAAAGCAATAAAGTAGGCAGACTCTGGTTTTTGGGGGTAGATGCTCGAGAATATCCGGGGGGACTCCTGAGGCTCGATCCCGCCTTTGCGTATGCCGAGCCTCCTTCCTCATGACCTTTGTCACGAGTGGAATGCCTCACAGGCTCCCGGCACCAACTCTTTAAGAATTTTACACAGTTTGTCGTGATCCACACAGTCAAAGGCTTTAGTGTACTTTTCTCGAATTCTTTTGCCTTTTCTATGCTTTTTTTTATGATCCAATGGATGTTGGCAATTTGATCTCCAGTTCCTCTGCTTTTTCTAAAGCCAGCTTGAATATTTGGAAGTTCTCGGTTCAGGTACTGTTGAAGTCTAGCTTGGCAAATTTTGAGCATTACTTTGCTAGCATGTGAGATGAGTGCAATTGTGCAGTAGTTTGAACATTCTTTGGCATTGCCCTTCATTGGAATTAGAATGAAGACTGATCTTTTCTAGTCCTGTGACCACTGCTGAGTTTTCCAAATTTAATGGCATATAGAGTGCAGCACTTTCTCAGCATCATCTTTCAGGATTTGAAATACCTCAAAGGGAACTCCATCACCTCCACTACCTTTGTTTGCAGTGATGCTTCCTAAGGCCCGCTTGACTGCGCTCCAAGTTGTCTGGCTCTAGGTGAGTGATCACACCACCATGGTTATCTGGGTCATTAAGATCTGTTTTGTACAGTTCTTCTGTGTATTCTTGCCACTTATTAATATCTTCTGCTTCTGTTAGGTCCATACCATTTCTGTCCTTTATTGTGCCCATCTTTGCATGAAATGTTCCTTTGGTATCTCTAATTTTCTTGA
>NW_011478383.1:13607-16150 GCF_000754665.1 Bison bison bison | reverse complement strand
CAAACACCACAGTTCAAAAGCATCAATTCTTTGGCACACAGCCTTCTTTATAGTCCAACTCTCACATCCATACACGACTACTGGAAAAACCATAGCTTTGACTAGATGGACCTTTGTCAGTAAAGTAATGTCTATGCTTTTTAATATGCTGTCTAGGTTGGATCATGGGATTCCCTGGTGGCTTAGACGGTAAAGCGTCTGCCCGCAATGCGGGAGACCTGGGTTCGATCCTTGGGTTGGGAAGATCCCCTGGAGAAGGAAATGGCAACCCACTCCAGTATTCTTGCCTAGAAAATCCCATGGAGGGAGGAGCCTCGTGGGCTACAGTTCATGGGGTGGCAAAGAGTCAGACACGACTTCACTTTCACTTTCTACTTCACTTTCACTTTCTTTAGGTTGGTAATAGCTGTTCTTCCAAGGAGCAAGCGTCTTTTAATTTCATGGCTGCAGTCACCATCTGAAGTGATTTTGGAGCCAAGAAAATAAAGTCTGTCACTGTTTCTGTCGTTTCCCCATCTCTTTGCCATGAAGTGATGGGACTGGATGCCATGATCTTCGTTTTTTTTAATGTTTTTAAGCCAGCTTTTTCACCCTCCTCTTTCACTTTCATCAAGAGGCTCTTTAGTTCCTTTTCGCTTTCTGCCATAAGGGTGGTGTCATAAGGACACAAATCTCCAGTGTGTAGCTTCAGTGCTTTATGCATGAGTACACACCACATTTCTAGCCCTTAGTCGAGGAGGGAACTTCAGTAGCATCTGATGGCTCCCTCCTGTTGTACCCAGTCAATTCTGACACACCAAAACTGGGGGAGTCTAGGCGTCTTTGCACTGAACTCCACTCTGTCTGGGTGCTCAGGATTGATGCCTTGCTAGTCATTAAACACCACAGGAGCGGGACTTTCCCTGGTGGTCCAGTGGCTAAGCCTTCACACTCCTACAGCAGGAGTCCTGGGCTCGATCCCTGGTGCAGGAACTAGATGTGCGTGGTACAACTAAGAGTTCAAACGACATAAAGACCCCACATACAATGAAAATCCTGTGTGCTGCAACTACAACCCAGTGCAACCAAGTAAATATCTATTTAATTTAAAAACCCCACAGGAGCAGAGATGAGTCCCCTCTATTGATCCGTGCCCCAGCCCTATGCCAGTAAAGGCTTGTGGAACTAGTGAGGTGATGCTCACAACCCAGCTGGGCAACCAGGTGCCTGCAGGTTGTGCCTGAGGGTTGGCATTCCTTCAGTCTTGCTGGAGTTTGGATGTGATACAGAGATCGTGCACCTGCTTCCATTCCTGTCTGTCCTCATCCTGAAACCAAGGCACCCTGAGGTGCCTGCAGGCCCCCTGGAGGAGGGTGCAGGGGGCAGGGGGTGGGCACGTCCAGAGCACTTGTGCACGTGTGTCCTCCCTATGCCAGCCTCAGAGGGGCAGTTCCAGGATGCAGTGGGATTTGGGCATGGCTAGTGCAGCACCCAAGCCAGACAAGAAGTGACGGGTCACATGGAGAACACAGAAGGGGCCCCTGCACCTAGACACATGCCCTCCACACGTCCCGTTCACACGTCCAACCAGCAAGACTGCTTCTGGCTGCAAGTAACAGACAAGCCAGTAGCCGCGGTTTAGGAGGCTGGTTTGTCTTCTCACACTCTGAGCTCCGGAGGGACATGGCTGGGGACGCTGATTAGCAGCTGCACAGTGTCTGGTCAGGGCCAGCAATGACACAGCATCGTCCTCACCATCTCCAGGGATGATGCTGAACAAGACCCTGGGCTCCAGCAGATGCCCTGAGCTTTCTCTGACAAGGATCCTTGGTTACACACCCTTCTCAGGCCAATCACTGGATTGCGAGTGGCTAAGACTGGCTTCCACTCTCCTGGGACCGGGAGAGGCTGCATCTGAGAGGTCAAGAGGTCTCAGCCCACCAACAAAAGGGTGGACTCCATCAGTAGAAGGGGATGGCTGTTTGGTCCACATGAAGACAGCACAGCCACTCTTCTCACTGAACCATGAGTGAGCAGGGGGCCCTGATATCAGTACACACACAGGTGACCCGTGAGGGCTACACGCTGCTGTGCAGATGCATGCAGTGGGCAGTCAGGGGGCACTTTCTTCAGAGAAGGTGCCAGACAGCGTCAAGGATGGGCATCTTGGCCAGCTGCCAGGGCTAAGGGACGAGGGCATGGGTGAGGCATGGCAGGCCACCCGAGGAGTCTGGGTTCTGAGCACAATGGGAAGCCTGCAGTTCTGAGCAGATGGAGCCAAACCGGCACATCTCTTAAGCGATTACTTTGGTGGAGAATGGCTCCTGTGAGGGCAGAGGTGAAGCCAGGAGACTGCAAACGTGTGCGCAGGCAGGAATCTCGGAGCTTTGGAGGAGGCGCCAGGGGCTGAGGGCGGCCTCTGGAGCTGCTGCTGTGCCTTCTGGGAGCGGGGCCCCCAGCCCACGTCACCACGCCGGCTGACCACTCCACCACGCAGGATGCGCGGCTCCTCACCCAACTGCAGACAGGCTTCTCAGAGCCAGGCAGGTCTGGGTCCTGTGCTT
>NW_011478383.1:11157-12813 GCF_000754665.1 Bison bison bison | reverse complement strand
GGGCATCTGGAGGGCGGTGTCTTCTCTGCATCCGGGTCACACCAATGGGAAGGGCTCATCCACAGAGACGCCGGTCCTGGCCCATCACTGGACAGCCTTGTATGAGTGACTTCACGGTTTTGGTCCCCAGATTGTTTAGCTGTTTCAAAGTAAGAGAGCGCCCCACGAGGCGGTTAGGCGGGTATCTTACGCAGTGTAACACCCCAAGGTCAGTGCCTCCCGGAGAGTGCCTCCCCACAGCAGCTCCGGTAGGACATCTTTTCCCTGGAACCCTCCCCGGGGCAGCTCTCTGACCTCAGGCTCCCCAACAGGGTCGGACCTCAGGACCAGCAGGATGTGGGCTGCTGTTGCAGAGGGTTTCTCATAGTTCCTGTCCCTGGTGCCAGCGGGAGCATGGACAGGGTCCTTGTAAGGCCTCTGGTCACTGGGGTGGGGCCAAGACACAGCTTCCACTGAAGCCCAGCTGTGGAGCTGGCATTTTCCTGGTGAAAGATGAAAGCTAAGACTAGAGGCAGTACTAAGGAGCAAAATTTGAGGGCAGGGATCTCCCTGAGACGGGGCTGGGCTCCAGGCTTCTGCTGGCCTCATTGGGAATGGAAGGGGCTCCTGTGAACCATCCCCTTGGTGTCACACTCCAGCATGGGTTCTGTGCCTGTGCGTGGGAGCAGTATGGGGTGGGTGGCCAGGACAGAAAGTTTTTCCATGGCCCAGAAATCTTTGAACCTGTAATTGGAACTATCACAGCTGGTTGGCGCTGTGAATTGGAGTTTAAAAGGAATAAGCCAAAGGCTCTTTCTTCCCTTTCTGCTGCAAGCTGGGAACTACCCTTATTCTTCGGGAGAGCCGGCCTGCTGCTGTAATGTTATGCAAATGGCTGGCACTTTCCCCTGCAGACTCTGGAGGTTGCTCAGGCGTGTGCCCACGGCAGGCAGCCCTGACCTCTGGGTGGGGAGAGGACGCGTGTGCCTCCATCTATGTTTGTTCAAAGCTGAGCTCTGTGGGCATCCGAGTCTTTCCGCGATTGTGGGCCTTTCTTGGCATTGCTGTGGGAGCCGGCAGGAGGGTCAGTTTGGGACAGAGCCCCAGTGGGAGGCAGCCTGCCAGGGTGCGGGAAGTGGCTCTGGACATTGTTAATTTGGAACTAACACCCACAGTTAAGAGAGGGGCCTTGTGAGCGGTGCCGGTCTGGTCTTTCTACACCTGGAACAAGGGAGGGGCCTCCATTTCCTGGGCCTGCCGGGGGCTGGTGCAGCACTTGGCCCATATGAAGGTATTCTGTGGTGATTCCTGGGAATGGCTGATGTCAGGGATCCAGGATGCCAAGGGCCCTGAGTGCAGGCCTCCACTTCCCCCCTTGGGTCTGCTCCCTCCTCTTTGGCCTCAACAACCATTATTCCTAACCCCAGGATATTGGAGGCAAAAGATCAGTCAGATCTAACAGGGAGCAGGTTCTGGATTCAGATCCAGGGCCTCGGATGATGCTGAGTGTGCTCTGGTTTTTAAAACCAGGGTTCACAGCAGCCCAAGTGAACGAGGCCAAGCTGCTGGAAACCTCTTTGGTTTAATAGAGAAAAAGGCACCCATAGACAGAGAGAAAGAAGTGTACTGTGCGTGACCTGGTCAGGTGTCCCCCCGCTGTCCTCCGTGAGGGTCTGG
>NW_011478383.1:10091-11057 GCF_000754665.1 Bison bison bison | reverse complement strand
GGGGAAGCAGGTCAGGTTCTGGCAAGGGCCCTGAGGGAGCAGCTCCTTCAGTGGTCTAGACTGCGGGGTGGGGCTCTGGGGTCAAGGGGAAGGACCCTGGTGGTTCCTACCTGGTCATGGGAGTATGGGATGCCCAGGAATCGATGGAAGCCGTGGTGGGGGGGCAGAAAGGCCCCCTCAGGCCCCACCCCAAGGTGCCACTTGCCAGCTATCCCTGTGAGGTAGCCTTGGGCAGCCAGGACCTCAGCCAAGGTCACCTCATCCAGGGGCAGGCCCCCTCGGGAGCTGGGCTCCAGAACTCCAGGGTACAAGCCCATCCGAACTGGGAGTCGGCCGGTCAGGAGGGCAGCCCTGCAGGGCAAGTCAGAGTCCATGTGACAGGGCAAAACCAAGATGCAGATAAGAAGGGGAGAGAGGAGAAAACAGAGACGTGAATTTCTCTATAGAGACAGAGACCCTGCTCCTCCCTCTGCACTCCGGAGTGAATCTGGGAGGAACCTAACAGTCAGGGGTGAGGGCTCCCGGTTCCCTTCCTCACCGGGAGGGTGTGCACAGAGACACAGGCACGTAGAAGTCTGTGAACCGCAGACCCCCTGCGGCCAACTGGTCCAGATTGGGAGTGGTGGAGCTGGGGTGCCCATAGGAGCCCAGGTCCCCGTAGCCCAGGTCATCAGCAAAGATCAGCAGGATGTTAGGTGGGCTGGCAGCAGCCAGACCTGCGGCCAAGGCCAGAGTGAGGGTCCACAGAGCCTCCATGGCTCACCGCACAGACAGGCCTGTAACAGAGACCCTTGGGAGAGAAGGCAAACTGGCTTCCGCAAGCTCTAACTCGGAGACCCCAGATTTGAGCGCTACCCACTCCCCAGACCCGGACATTAACCTCCCCCAAGAACCCAGGCTCAGGCACTACCCTCCGCTGAAACCCCAGACCCAAATACTCCCTCGACGGAGACAACCCCTTTCCAG
>NW_011478383.1:6136-8380 GCF_000754665.1 Bison bison bison | reverse complement strand
CATGCTGTTGAAGCCTAGCTTGAAGGATTTTGAGTCTTACTTTGCTAGCATGTGAAATCGCAATAAGGAGTTCATGACCTGAGCCACAGTCAGCTCCAGGTCTTGTTTATGCTGACTGTACAGAGCTTCTCCATCTTTGGCTGCAAAGAATATGAACAATCTGATTTCAGTGTTGACATCTGGTGACGTCCATGTGTACAGTCCTCTCTTGTGTTGCTGGCAGACCAGCGTGCTCTGTCCTGTGCATTCTCTTGGCAAAACTGTTGGCCTTTGCCCTGTTTCATTTTGTGCTCAAAGGCCAAACTTGCCTGTTATTCCAGGTATCTCTCTTTTTTTCTTTTTAAAATTATATTTTATTCAAGTATAATTAATTCACGTTTTAGGTATACAGCAGATTGATTCAGTTATAATACATAAAGACATATATATATATATGTATGTGTGTGTGTGTGTCTGTTGTTGTTATGTAGTCATTCAGTCATATCCAGCTCTTTTGTGACCCCATGGACTGAAGCCCGCCGGGCTCCTCTGTCCATGGGATTTCCCAGGCAAGAATACGGGAGTGGGTTGCCATGCCCTCTTCCATCCAGGTATCTCTTGACATCCTACTTTTGTATTCCCATGCCCTGTGATGAAAAGGACTTCTTTTTTTGGTGTTAGTTCTAGACGGTCTTGGAGGTCTTCACAGAACTAGCTTTATGGTTATATTAGAATGTGTTCACTAGGCACCAGGTACATGGTGAGCATGTCACACCCACGCGCTCTCCTAACCTGCACCAGGGCCCAGGGGGAGCTGGAGCCACCTCGTCAGCCCCAGAGCAGGTGCCTGGCATGTGGCCTGAATGAGGGAGGGAATGAATCAAGTCCTACCATTATCCCTAACACACCAGAGCTCACAGGGAGGCAGAGTGAAGCCAGGAAGCTTTCCCAGGCCACCAGGGTATCTGGTGGCTGAGCTGGGATGCCAGCTCAGCCCAAGGCCAGCCCTTCCACCTCTCTTACAGTCACGTTCCCTTTTAGAGAGGCCTTTCCCCTCTCCTTTGTGTGGACTTTCAGGTACCTTTGGCTCTCGGAGCCAAAAGAGAGAAAAGCAGATTTCAGGGACTAAGTTTGGAGATTCAAAGCCTCTTCAGAACCTTCCTTGTCTCCCGTGTCTGTATTCCTCCCAGGGCTGCTTTTTCCCAAGCCTGCAATCTTGGTCACTAGTGTCTATCGAGCTTCATTTCTCCCATGTGTCCCAAGCGTGGAGAAAGGGTTTCTTCCCTCAGCTACGAGCCTGAGCCTCCAGAACAGGATTCTCATCGGCCCTGTTGGGTCACATGCCCACTGTGGTGTTCCAAGTACTGGTTTCTCCACTGACTCACCACATGCGACTTCGGACAAGGTGAGTTGTTTCTAATTTGCTCTGTTTCCTCATCTGTTACATGAGGACAGTAACGGGTTGGCTCAGTGATTTAGTGATGACTGAATGAGTTCATACACGTCATACACTTGGGATGACATGTAGTGCTCAAAAATCTGGGAAGTAATCCATTTCATAATTATTACTATATATTTCTCTCTTATTTAAGCAGTTTTCATAAAGCCTGTGGTGACCTCTCTGCGAAGAAGTCTCCATGTTAAGTTGTACCCACTGTTGGCCCCCAGGTTTGGAGTCTTCATTATATTACCCTTTGGAGTCCCCAGGACCACCAAGCCAAGAAATTAACATGAAACAGTTCCTGGGTTAGTTGTACTCCTCTGAGGGACACATCTAGGCTTCCCAGGCCCAGCTGAGTTCATAACCCCAAGTCACAAAACTGTCACAGAAAGAACCCACAGTCCCCCTGCAGTGAGCGAGTTGGTAGATACTACAAATGAGATTAGACCACCAAAACTTTCACATATGTGAACTACTGACTAGAACTTTAAAGTAAATGTTTTAAAAATAACTAAAGACAAAAGAAATCTTTTGTCTTTAAAAAATTGCATTAAATAAAAAGAAAAAGTCAATGTAAAGAAGGAACAAGCAGATTTGATAATGTACTGAGTACGGCTTACAGAAATAAAATTTATGGTCTCTGAAATTTAAAACTCTATGGGGTGGGGGGAATAAAACCTATGGATGAGAGCTTCCCTGGTGGCTCAGAGGTTAAAGCATCTGTCTGCAATGCGGGAGACCTGGGTTCGATCCCTGGGTTGGAAAGATCCCCTGGAGAAGGAAATGGCAACCCACTCCAGTATTCTTGCCTGGAGAATCCCATG
>NW_011478383.1:4214-6036 GCF_000754665.1 Bison bison bison | reverse complement strand
GGCTGGGTGAGTCTCTGCTCCATGTAGGAATTTAGGGACCCACAGAAGAGGAAGCAGGGGCTTCCCTGGTAGCTGAGGAACTGCTGCCATTTTTGACTCACGGATTTAAGATCATCCTGGATGCAGAAGGCCAAATAGAGAGCAGGCAGGATAAGAAGGAGGTATTTACTGATTAGGCCTAGGAGTGGCCGCGATTCCAGAACTCTTGACTTGGCCCTCCCTACCTAGATGCAAAAGGGGCTGGGAAATACAGACTCAGAGGGGTGGTCTGTTGGAGTCAGCAGGTGGGATATCAGCTTTCGGACATCTCAGTTTGCTGAATGTGGCAAAAAGTAAATCCCTGGGGACTAGTTCTGTGGCGCTGCTGAGGGAGAGTATATTTCTAGGAGCTCAGGCTAGATGCTTCTTTCAGGACTTCCGATGACTTTGCAGGCACCAACTCCATGTACCAAATCCCTTTCAGCTCAAAGCAGTCGTACATGGGTCCGTGCTCTATACCTAAACCCTGACTTTTACAGTTAGTGAGATGAGAGGTCGAGGAACTGGGAGGCCATAGTGTGAGGGATCCCTTGGAGAGACATGGGCGATGTCAGAACACGGGGTGAGAGACAGCCCGTCGCCACAGTTCCCAGTGAGGGGGAGGACATGGTTGGCCAAGGGGGGCTGTTTGGTGACTGCTTTATTCCTAGTGCCTCACCCGCATGTTTTGGTGTGTGTGTTTGTGAGTAATCAACATTTTAAATGCAGGATGTCCTTTTGTTCAGTTACCCATCATTAAGCATTTCTATGTGCTGACTACTGTGACTGAATACAAAAAACAGATTTCCAACAACACAATCAAAAACACCTCTATTGTAAAACATTTGGAAATGCTGTTGTTGTTGTTCAGCCGCTCAGTCGTGTCTGACTCTTTGCGACCCCATGGACTGCAGCACACCAGGCTTCCCTGTCCTTCACTGTCTCCCAGAGTTTGCTCAAACTCATGTCCATTGAGTCAATGATGCATCCAACCCTCATCCTCTGACTCCGCCTTCTCCTTCTGCCCTCAATCTTTCCCAGCATCAGGGTCTTCTCCAGTGTCAGCTCTACGCATTAGGTGGCTGAAATATTGGAGCTTCAACTTGAGCATCAGTCCTTCCTGTGAGTACTCAGGGTTGATTTCTTTTAGGATTAACTGATTTGATCTCCTTGCTGTCCAAGGGACTCTCTTCTCCAGCACCACAGTTCGAAAACATCTATTCTCTGGTGCTCAGCCTTCTTTACGGTCCAACTCTCACACCTGTACACTGGAAAAACCATAGCTCTGACTATATGGACCTTTGTCAGCAAAGTGATGTCTCTACTTTTTTTTTTTTATGGACCTTTGTCAGCAAAGTGATGTCTCTACTTTTTTTTTTTTAAGGCTTCCCCCAGCGGTTCAGACAGTTAAGAATCTGCCTGCAACGCAGGAGACCCGGGTTTGATCCATGGGTGGGGAAGATCCCCTGGAGAAGGGAATGGCAGCCCACTTGAGTATTCTTGCTTGAAGAAGTCCATGGACAGAGAAGCCTGGCGGGCTATAGTTCATGGTGTTGCAAAGAGTTGGACATGGCTGAGTGACTAATACTTTCACTTTCACCACTTTTTAATACTCTGTCTAGGTTTGTCATAGCTTTTTTTCCCAAGGAGCAAGCATCTTTAATTTCATGGCTACAGTCACCATCTGACATGACTTTGGAGCCCAACAAAATAAAATCTGTCACTGTTTCCATTTTTTCCCCACGTATTTGTCATGAAGTGATGGAAAGGGATGCCATGATCTTAGTTTTTTGAATGTTGAATA
>NW_011478383.1:1755-2722 GCF_000754665.1 Bison bison bison | reverse complement strand
GTTGGGGAGTGGTGCCAGCTTGGAATTTGTTCATTATGTGCCCATTCTTTGGGCCAGGTGCTCTGTGGACCTGGCCCTGACACGGCAGGCCCAGTTGAGCCTGGAGACCAGGGATGTGTTGGTTGCTTCTCAGATGTGAGGTTTTCTCCTGAAAGCGCAGCATTCATTGTACTGGCTGTATCAAGTCCAATGGGCCCCTGGGGAGGCTGAAGGGGTCCCCATGAGGTCGTCTCGGTGGACAGGTGGGTGTCTGGCCACCCAGGTCAAGGGCTGGGTTGCAGGGAGAGCCTGGAGGCCTGGGGCTGCTCTGAGGCTGGTTGTGGGGAGATACAGCCTCCTTCTTCAGTCTCATCGCAACTCTGGTGAATGTGGCCATGGCCATACAGCTGCCACAGCGGGAGGGGGAGGGACACAGGGAGGGGCAGCTCTGGGTGACTCAGGGAGGGGAGACCAGGGGCAGGAAGACAGTGGAGACAGGGGGGCCGGGAAGCACTCGTTTCCTCTCTCCAGGGCTGGGCCACATGCTTCCCAAGGTGCTTCCTGCAGATAAGTGGGCTTCCGGCAGCCCCTTCCTGCTCCCCCTTCCCCTATCCCTCCCATCCGCTCTAGCCTCTGGGGACCCTCAGCTCCTCCACTCAGGCCAGGCCAGTGGCCTTGGGAAGAGCCTGAACATCCTGGGGTCATACTCCTAGGCAGGGAGGGTCCACCCAGGCCTGGGAAGAAAGCAGCAGCAGACTGCAGACAGCGCTGGACACACGCTCGGTGGGGTCAGTGGAGTTCCTAGGAGGCAGAGATTTTTCCTGGAGGGGTGGTGGCTGGGGAGGGAGAGAGCCCGGTTTCCCTCAGGGGTCAGGGCTGGTCCTGGGGAAGTGGGTCTTGCTCTGGGGGGACCAGAGGCTGTTCCAGGGGCGGAGTGGCGGGTACTGTGGGGCTTTTTGGGGTGGGGACTGTTCTCCAACGGGGTGTC
>NW_011478383.1:820-1655 GCF_000754665.1 Bison bison bison | reverse complement strand
GGACACAGGAGCCTGGTGGGCTATAGTCCACGGGGTCGCAAAGAGTCGGACACGACTGAGTGACTTAATAACAGATGAAACTCAAACAGAATCAGTGAGATGGAAGCCAGAAGTAGAAAAATTATCCAGAATACAGCACACACAGAGAAAAATCTTCGAAGTATTGAGAAAAAAATATTTTGTCAATTTAGCATTCTACACTGGCTAAATTATCACTCAAAATAAGGGTGAAATAAGACATTTCAAAGTCACTACTTTGTCACTACTTTCAGGAAGAAGAAAATTCAAGTCAGAAGGAAAGTGAGTAAAGAGTGGGTTGCATATGACGATGTGGACAAAGGCCTGAGGCTAAGGCTGAGCCCCTCTAGTGCAGGAAAGGGGGAGGGGGACAGCCTTTACTTTGGGCTTTGTTAATCCCACATGTTACAAACCTAAGTGTATTTATGAAAATGATAGAAAGAATGTTTAACTCCAAAAACAAAGGGAGTTGAGGGAAAGAGGAATAAAGATAACGTGATCAATCAAAGGAAGAGCCCAAAGGGAGAAAAAAGCAGCATAGACAAAAAACCAAAAAAATACTGACTGACAACACAAAATAAGAAGGCAAAAATCAGGTAAAACACATCAATAATCATCATAAAACACCATTAAAGTTAATTTAAAAAATGGCCACACACACTACTTACCAGAAGCATGTCTAAGAGTATAAAATGTAGAAAGAATAAAAGGAGAATGAGGGGAAAAGATATATGAGGTCAACACTCACAGAACAGTGCTGTGCCTAGGCTAAATACTGAAAAAAAATTAAGGCAAAAAGCATCATTAAGAACAAATA
>NW_011478383.1:0-720 GCF_000754665.1 Bison bison bison | reverse complement strand
CTGGTCCTGGGGAAGTGGGTCTTGCTCTGGGGGGACCAGAGGCTGTTCCAGGGGCGGAGTGGCGGGTACTGTGGGGCTTTTTGGGGTGGGGACTGTTCTCCAACGGGGTGTCAAGAACTGGTCTGTGTGGAGGTAGGATGCTTCCAGGATGTCGGGGAAGGGTAGGGAGGTTTTCTGTGTGTCTGTGTGTGGGGGGGCGGTTCATTCAAGTTTATTCCTGGGAGGCTCAGGGGATCCAGGGCTGCTCTTGGAGAAGGTGGGTGAGGCTGGGGTATTTTCTACCAGGACCAGAAGGTGTCCCCAGGCTGGGTTGTTCTGTGAAGGTTAGCAAGTGTGTCTTGTGAGAAGGGGAGTGGCCATGGGGGTCAGGGCCTGTTCTCTGGGGAGGAGTCCAGCACGGTGGGGGAGCTTTGTGGGAGTCAGAAGCTGTTTCTCGGGAAATCAGGGCTATTTCAACGTGAAGGGGCTGCTCGTTGCTTTTAAGAACCTTGAGGGCTCGGGTTTCCCAGCTCGGGGGTAGTTCTGTGAGGCTGACGAGTATTGGGGTGGGGGGGGGAGCTGGCGCGCTCCAATGGGGCGGTGGTGCCTGAGCTAGTTTCTTTACTGTGCTCCCCTCTCCTCCGCCTACTCATCACCCCCTCCCGCGTTGCCACGACAACGCGTAAAACTAAAATTCACTTCCCGGGTGCAGGTGGAGACTAGTAGCGCCCCCTCCCCTAA
>NW_011478382.1:14872-17535 GCF_000754665.1 Bison bison bison | reverse complement strand
GCCTGGGCTTCTAAGACCCTCTCAAGAAGGCACTCTGCGGCCTCCATGAACAGAGCAAGCCCCTGTGCAAGGGGCTTTATTGGCTTTCTGCGTAAACCAAGGAATATCAGCCTCTTTCTCTCCTTTACTTTCTTATTGTCAACTCCGGACCACCAGGTTCTGGTCCATTAAAGGACTGCAACAAACATTAAAGATTAAAAGGCACAGATGTCAGCCAAGATCACATAACATGATTTAAGGTACCAAAATTTCAATATTATTAGCATTACCATATTATTATCACTGCAATCATTAGTGTTTTCTAAACTGTTGCATTTATTGAGAAATATAGTGTATATTTAGGTCATTCTGTAGGTGGGCAGTTCTATGTACAAAACTTAAATTGATAAAATTTGCATGAGATTTATAATTAATTATGCTTAATGGCATATGGTCTTGTAATGGGTTTCTGTTGTTTCAACCTGACTAGGCTGTAATATTAGGATTTAAGGTAATCCACCAGCCACTTTGTAGAACACTCACATCTCCTGCAATTATTCAAGCAGACACTAATCTAGGTGATGCTGTGAAGAGGTTTGGAGGGTGTAAATCCATGATATAGACTCTAATCTAAGGAGATTATGCAGATGCACTGATTTAATCAACAGAAGGTCTTTAAAAGATGTATAGTAATTCATGGAATAAAATTTCAGACAGTAAGTGGATCAGCATTACTCCCAATGCCTCAGTCTCCTGCAGGCAACAGCTCTGCCCTGAATAACTCAGATTCCAGCCTGCTTGTGTTTACCCTCCCTGAGGAAGTGCCCTCCTGTCCTCACACTTTTCCGTAACCATCACAGGAGCAAATTCCCTGTGAATATGAGCTCTGTCTTTCTTTCTCTCTCCTTCTATAATTGAACCCTAACTGATACAAACCTGATACACTTATGATACCTATTAGCTTAACTTTATAAATGTTATGGGAGAAGGCAATGGCACCCCACTCCAGTACTCTTGCCTGGAAAATCCCGTGGATGGAGGAGCCTGGAAGGTAGCAGTCCATGGGGTCGCTAAGAGTCGGACACGACTGAGCGACTTCAGTTTCACTTTTTCACCTTCAAGCATTGGAGAAGGAAATGGTAACCCACTCCAGTGTTCTTGCCTGGAGAATCCCAGGGACAGGGGAGCCTGGTGGGCTGTCATCTCTGGGGTCGCATAGAGTCAGACACGACTGAAGTGACTTAGTAGTAGTAGTAGTAGTATAAATGTTATTTATGGTACATTGACTGACAACACAACTCTCAGTATATTAATATAGATGTACCCAAAATTTTCACGGAAAATGGTGATTTTTTATTGCTGCAAGTTCTTAGGAATAAAACTTACTTCCACTGCTTCTTCTTGGTTCAAGGAAGAAGGGGACCACTCTTAGACCTAATTAAAGGCCTTGCCTGGGTTATTTGGAGATACCAGTTTGGAAAATTTACATTTAGGAAGAAAATATAAATGCACTTTCTTAGAAGAAATGTATCATCAGTAATTTTCTGCTCTTTACTCCTGATTGCATGTGAGGTGCAGTTTCTGCTGCTTGCTAGTTGCCCTCCAGACTGTCATCTACCTTCAACAATCATCAACTTGCATGATTTTGTTCATAAAATTTGCTTGTATGCTTATTTTATTTTTATTCATGTAGTTTTATGATTTTTCTCATTGCAACAAATTTAATTACCAAGGAGTTTATAAAGGAAACATTTTACAAAGTAAAGCCCCAATCATAATTACCAACTGCAATGTTCTCATCATTGTTCTATGAGCCATTCCTTTTCTATGGATTTCTCCTCATGGACCCCTGTACTGGAACTACAGTGGGGAAATTTTAATGAGAGATGGGCTAGGTGACATTAAGAAAGTTTCCAAAATCTTGGTATCTCACTTCCTTACTTCCTTAATATAAAAGTAGGCCACTCTCCTGCTGGAAGTGAATAGATTGGGGCAGAAATATTTCCATATGTATATTTAAGCTCTGATCTGCCAATAAAGTGTTTCTTTCTGACTTAGAAAAGTAAAACTAGAAAAAAAAATCATGTTTCCTTTGAATGAGGTACTCCACTTGTTTTCCAGCCAGCTTCTGCATTTATTCTTAGCAGAAATCCTGACTCTTTGTCACTAATACATATCCCACTGATGTATGAATGATACTGGAAATCTGTTTAAGATTAAGGCTCTCTCATTATTTGTTCTTTTCTCCCCTTCTAGGTTCCTGGCTTTTCTCCTTTTTTTTTTGTTTTCATAAACAATTGTATCTTTCATAAGTAGTTGTATCTTTTATATATGAAAAAACTGAGTTTGAATATTAATCTTGTTTCCAGAAGAAATCTTAGTGATTTATTTAGTTATTTTATTTTTTGTACACTCTTTTTTTCTTTACTTTATTGTTTATTAGTGTGTTTCAGGTGAACATTTGTTACATCAGAAATAATGACCATACTTGACTTTTTATACCTACAGTTTATCTCTTACTGTGTTTTGCCAGTTTTCTTAAAAAAACATTAATAGTGATGATGTATTATTGTCCAGATGGTGACCTTTAAAGACACTCCAAAGCTTTAAGACAAAATTTGCAGCTACTAATATGATTTAAATTTATGTTTAAATTAACATAAGTTTAAATTATTCTTAAGCAT
>NW_011478382.1:8003-11517 GCF_000754665.1 Bison bison bison | reverse complement strand
AACTTGGGGAAAACTAGTCTTTGCACCTCTAGGTGCTGGTGATTTTGAAATCTAAATCAGAAATTACTGACCTTTAAGAAATTTTTACACTGAGCTGGATAATACCTCCCTCTGCCACAGTAGCAAAAAGGCTAACTTCCTTTTGAGCAAGAAATCATACTCAGCAAAACAGGTGCAGACACATGTACACAAGCAATCTAGCATTATCTAGGTAAGTTACGTCATCACTTTGTTAAGTGCTGCTGTATCTCTTTCAGAGCCCCCAGGTGCCCTCTTCAGTATCGAAAATCTTACCATTTCAGTTTGTCTTCCAATTCCTGTCAAGAAAAAAAAAAAAGACAAGTTAGACCTTATATACAGGCAACCAGGATTTGGGTTTGCAAAACTTCAGTAGAGTTTTAATCACCACCACCAGAAACAGTCTGAGAAATCTGTTTTCCTTTTCTTTCTGAAAAAAAAAACCCCTCTGGGACAACATATTTTATATGGATAGAATGTATTTCTTGAGGAGTTAATAAAACAAAAGGTGAAACAGAGAAAGGACAAGAGTACTGATGATTCACCCTCTGCTCTCTGCATATTGATCTTTCCTAGGGCTTTTACCCAAAGTGTAATAAACTCCAAACTAATGTCTAATGAAACCTGGTGTATCTCAACAGGAAGTGGAAATATACATACACACACACACACACACACACACATATACACACACATGTATATGTGTGTTTGTATATATGTATATACATACACATATGAGCTTTGTCCAAATGTCTCCCATTGCACATTTGAAGACCAAAAAATGGAATCAGTACATAAGCTGTTCCTTTCTGGTTTTAATAGAAGCAAGTTACAAAAGGAGATTTTGAAAAGGGAATATTTCCTGGGGAATATCTAGGATCAGAATGCTATAAAGCTTGCTCAGGCATAATTTGCATGAGTTGCACTTTATCTATAATATTTCCAAGTAGGAGAGAATCCCACCTTAGTCGCAGGGGATGAAGAAATATACCATGTCAGGGAAGTCAAAGGTGTGAACATCAGGTAATGTATTTTCAAACACATCCTCAGTTCTTACCTGGAGCAGCTCCACGTCTGGTTTAGAGCACATTTGAATGAGCTCCTTGTGTATTTCTCGGAGCTCTCTCTTCTTTCTGATTATTTCCTCTTGCCTTCTTCTGAGTTGATTGTATATGTTTTGGCCTTCTTTTACAATACTCTCTACATAGTAATCTTCTTCCTCTGGGAGAAATGGGGGTGCCATCTGATAAGTTCTCCTAATCATGTCTCCATGTCGATACACATAAAACTGTTGAGAGATGAATTTCAACATCATTTAGTTTGCTATGATTCATGTTCTCTCCCAAGAAGCTATATCCATCCTAAATGAATGCTCTCCCTCATCTCAGAAGTGAAGTTCATTCTTCTTTCCTTCACCTTGTTTTCATTCTTTTTAATTGATCAGAAACCAAACCTACCCTTTCTTCAAACAACTTTCATCTAATTCAGGAGTTCCTGAAACACTTGGAGAAAATCTTTTCATGAATCATTTCTTTCATATGCCTCCTGTTAAATGCGAAAGAGCCCATGTAAGCAATTGAAATTTATGGGTGATTCATCTGTCATATGCAATATCCTCATTTCAATGCTAATACAAAAGCTTGTGTTTCACCTAGCATCTCCTGGCTTTCTCTCTTAGTGCCATGCTACATAATACTTTCAGTGTTGGTAATCTCAGGAAACATCTTTCTAAAAATTATTGCCTGTCCTTGAACAGTTTTCCAGCCTCAATCATTTCTATCTAGAGTTCTTTTCTCTACGAATCAGTTTTCTTCCTCCCCATAAGTTCACAAGCTTCTTCCCATATTGTTTGGAAGATCATTTCTCTTCATTCCATTTCATATTTCTCCTGGTATTGAATGATTCACTCTCTCATGCTCCAACTCTTTCTCCTTGTTCCTTTCCCCCTGAGTTGTTTAACATGTTACATTTTCTCCAACTTGAACCAATATCACTGTCTAGCTAGAGAGCAATCACTCTTCACCGTGATGGGCACACTCCTTAAAGTGCTATTTGTGTTTGCTTTGTATCACCTGGGCTCATGTACTAATCAGATTGAAGTACTTTGTGGTTCCCAATGACAGGCCTTTTACTTTCTGGAAGGTATGACTGACAGAAATCTGTGCCTGAAATAACCCATGAATTTTTAAACATTTACTTGAACTTCAAAACTGGAATTGATCTTAAATTTGAGAAATTTTCCTTGAGATCCTAAATCACGTCTATGTAATCATCCACATCACACCATAAACCTCCACCTTAGAACTTTCTTCTAATGGGTCTTTTGTTTTAGTTATTGATCCACTGGATCCTAAAGAGCTTGAGAGGCATGAAAATGTTGGTTGAATGGTGCTTAGAAGGTTTTTTCTGATGGTGTTCAACTCACTCTCTGAATTCAGCTCACTTTATTAATGGTAAGTTTCTCACTGTCTGCCTCAATCTGTTTCTTCAGAGAAATATGTTCTTCTACTTACCATCCAAGGGTCAGTTCCTCTGCTACTTTTCTTGAGATTTCTTTCAGTTTCTTGAATCTTTTCCCATAAAGATGTCATTTGCTTTGCCAACTTTTCCTGTAAAAGAATTATGAATTTTAGTACAAGAAAAGCAAATACATTAGAGTTTCAGAGCCCAAAGATTGGGGTGTACTGATGATTATTAGATAAAGGTCCTTGAGGGAGACACTAACAGACCACGACAGGTCATCAGGTGTCCCTGTTTTTCCTCACTCATGATCTGTTGTATGAAATTCTACACTAAAAATCCACACACCATTAGGGAATTATCTGCCTAAGGTATGACTAATTTTCAGCTGCTGTGGCCACTTATATCAAAATTTGGATATAGTTATGTTTATCTTCTGTAAAATCCAATGTAGTGCATCTTCCTTCTTGTCCAGGATTAGAAAACCTATATTCAATTAAAAGTATTTTTGCACTTGTAGATTTTACAGTTTCTTTCTTAAAATTAAGGCCCAACAGTGTCAATAGCATAATAATATATCACCCAAGTAATTTCAGTTAGCTTCATCAGCCAGCCATGGGATACAAGTTCCATAAAGCATGGATACTGCTCTATATTCTTCACTGCTTTATTATTGTTAACTAGATCTGTACGTGGCACTCAGTAAAAGTGAAAGTTGCTCAGTCGTGTCCAGCTCTTTGTGACCCCATGGACTGTATAGTTCGTGGAATTCTCTAGGCCAGAATACTGGAGTGGGTAGCCTTTCCCTTCTCCAAGGGATCTTCCCAACCCAGGGATCAAATCCAGGTCTCCAGCACTGCAGGTGGATTCTTTACCAGCTGAGCCACAAGGAAAGCCCAAGAATACTGGAGTGGGTAGCCTATCACTTCTCCATGGGACCTTCCCAACCCAAAATCAAACTGGGGTCTCCTGCATTGCAGGTGGATTCTTTACCAACTCAGTAAAGAGAGGGTTTAAGCATCATCATTTTACTCTC
>NW_011478382.1:4269-5695 GCF_000754665.1 Bison bison bison | reverse complement strand
ACCAGGCTCCCCCGCCCCTGGGATTCTCCAAGCAAGAACATTGGAGTGGGTTGCCATTTCCTTCTCCAACATGAATAGGTTACTCTCAAACAAAACAGAAACAACAGTGACCACTTTGGAAAAATTAAGCCAAAAAATATTTTGAGGAAATCACACATATCCTTACCTTTCTTCCCTGACATATTTTCCACTGAACAATCAGTTTGAGAATGCAGAGTTTTTGAAAGGAGTGGGAATCTTGACCCTGTCTTTAAGTCTTTTAAGACATATGTGCCGTTTGTGTACATTTCAAGTGGCTGATGCTCCTAAGTGCTTATAAACAAGCTTTTTCAAAATGACAGCAAGTTGCAAAGCACAACCGTTCTTTGCTGGGGCAGGTTCTTGTAAACATCAACCCCAAGGGATTTATATTCCAAGTCTTAACCAATTTCCTTACCACTCTCCTTTCCTAAGTGAAATATGCCAGTATACGATAATTACTACAATAGTGTGATTTGTCATAGTCACGAAGTCTTTTTAGGAATGCTGGCATGATAGTGATTTTATTTCTCTATGTTTCTGTATTTTACAAAATAATGACAAAAATGAGATCACCAGATCCAACTATAATGTTTCCTCTTATGGGGACACTGGTGCACTAGATCACCTCAGAGGAAGAGCTTGAAGATGGGACTAGCCCGGAGCTCACTGTAGAGGATGACACTGGGACTGTAAGTGTGTGTTTATTAAAAGTCTGCCCTTCAAGCAACCGTGAGAAGATGAATTAGTGTAAGCTCTCTAGTTTAAACTCAGGGTAAGATTCTTACATGCAGACTTCCCTCATGACAGCCTTAGCGTAGTGCAGTGCCTGAGTGAATAATCACAGAAGGTGTGTGCATGCTGCAATACGGCTGCTACTCTCACTTCCCCCTTTGTTGTCTAGCCCTGCCCACCCGGCATGTCACAGAGCCATTGTGAGGTTCTGTGCCACAAAACTTATCAAATACAAAGTAAATCCACTTGCTTCATTGTTAGTTTATGCAAGACCACCCACAAAGTAAATGTTCTAGATATACATTCTGAAACTCAATAAAATGATCATGTTACTATACTTTTGGCTTCTAAGCTTACTCTCTGTGAGCTTGAGAGATGTCAAGGAATTTCTATATTTAATTTTACATTAGTCAGTATTGTGAACTGTCTTGCAGTGTTTTAGTTTGGTTTTAATGTGGAATCAGTTGTTTGAGAATATTAATAAAATCTATTATTTTTCAAGAATAATATTAGTTCTGCTTCATTGACTATGCTAAAACATTTGACTGTGCAGATCACAAAAAAAAAAAAAAAAAACATGGAAAATTCTTAAAGAGATGAGAAAACCAGACCACTTTACCTGCCTCCTGAGAAATGTGTATGCAGGTCAAGAAGCAACAGTTAGAACTGGACA
>NW_011478382.1:0-806 GCF_000754665.1 Bison bison bison | reverse complement strand
AAATGGAAAGAGAAGCAGGAGATGGCACACGTGAAGAGATCACATTATTGAACACCTTATGAACATAACAGAGAACTGTAGACTGATGAAGTGAAGAAAGCTATCTTGACCCATGTTCACCCTTATAAAAGTCCAGGAAGACTAACTGCATGTAAATACCATTAAAGGAGCACATTTCTCACTTAATATTTAGGAAGCATTCAGAGAGAAGAAAGTAACTTTTCAGATATAATAGAACTGGTAAGACTGTTCATGAAGTGGCTCTAGAGAGACAGTCCCTAGCAGAGCCCTTGGGCCAGACCTCCATGAGGACTGCGCCTTGTTCTCCCATCTCGGGAGAACATGGCTCTGAGAGGCTCTCTCTGCTCCTCAGCCCCAGAAACCCGCAGCCCCACAGCCCTGTCTCCCCAGATCCTTCTCCACCACCTGCAGGGCCACCTCCAGCTGTTCCTGAAGGTCAGTTCTGCAGTTTCATATTCCTCTCTTTCACACATCGTCTCTAGTCCCTGAGGTCACTCCCTCTAAGGAACCATCTGTAAGTCATTTTTCCTGGCTTGACAATAGCAAACTTTTCTAAGAAATCATTACAGAAAAAAAAGTATATTAAAAAAAAATATATATATATATATGCATATATATATATACATGTGTAAAACCTCCCCTGAGGGCCCAGGCTTTCTTATTCCTAATTGTAGACCACACAGCCAGCTCTACTAGGCTTTGATACTTTTCTGGTGAATATGTGATACAAAGGACCAGATATGTCTGGGACCACAAGGTATTTCCAGTTATCTACTAATTTTTGG
>NW_011478381.1:3976-12327 GCF_000754665.1 Bison bison bison | reverse complement strand
TAGTGACTATATAACATCCAGCTAAAGACTAGCAGGGGGGTACTCTTTCTGCCCCCTTCTGATGTCTATGTCAGAAGCTTTCTCTATCTCCTTTATACTTTAATAAAACTTTACTACACAAAAGCTCTGAGCGATCAAGCCTCGTCTCTGGCCCCAGATTGAATTCTTCTCCTCCGGGGGCCAAGAATCCCGGTGTATTCGCGTGATTCAACAACAACCTTTCAAGTAGACCTTGAAGCCCTCTGGGCTGGGTGGTCTCCTCCTCCCTCCAGGGAAGGCACTGGACCAGGGAAACTTACTAAAGAAAATATTTGGAGCAGGGCTGTGGGAGGATAGCCTCCTTCCAGGGATGCAGATGGTCGATTCCCAGGCCTCCCCTCAATGAGAAAGCATCTCTTACCCCAGGAGCAGCGTTTCTCAGTGAGTCAGATGGCATTCCACCTTTGTTGACTTCCTAGGGGAGTAAAGCTGGAGGGTGAACCCAGGAATATTTTGCAGTAGAGGAGGAGACAGGGTCATGTTCCACCTTGACTCACACATGGATGTTCCCCAACGTGATCTCTTGGAAACTGTTCAAATATGAGAGCTGATTCTCCCTCAAAAGGTGAAGGAAGAACAGAAAAAAACACCCAGAGGCCATCCCATTTCCTCTGCCCTTCCTTTTGTCATTTTGAGGATAATTCATTCCAGGGGTTTTCCACATTCTTGGGATGCAGTGAATTTCCATTTTTTCAAGTGGGAGCTTTAGATATAGGCAGAGGTCCTCCCTGTCACCTGATAAAAAAGAAATTCATTTATTTATTCTTGATTCACTTTTTTGGCAGGAAGCAGGAAAACACAGGTGTTCTGATAAATTTCAGGATTTCTTTTACAGAGATATGAAGAACTCTTTATTAGTTCAAATGTTTTCAAATGCAGATAAAAGAGACCCCCAACACCAATGACTTAAGTAATAAGGAAATTTACTGGCTGACATAATCAGAAATCAGATATGAGGTGGGCTTCAGGGCTGGCTGATTCAGGGGCTACGGTTGATTCCATTACTCTGCTCTGCTTTGAAGTGTTTGGTAAGGTGAGCATGGAGAAAAAGAGAGTAAGCCAGGTATTCAGGCACAATAAGATTCATTATAGGAAGAAAGAAAGAAAGAAAGAAACTGGCTTTAGAGAAAAACCAGTGCCCTCCCTTTACAGACAACCTTTCTTATACCTTATTGGTGGGTAATTGTGCCTCGAAGGGAGAAGGCCTTAGTTTATCTTTAGCCCACAGCTGGGGTCTTGTGGTCACGTAGTTGAAGAGGTCTCACAGCTGGGTGGTAACATAGTCTTGAGAAACTGGTACCAGCAGGGAGAAACAGGATATTGCCTTCAGGGAAAACAGGATGCCCCCAGGGCAATGTGGCCACTGTGACTTCATCTCTTGTTTGTCAGGGCACCACAGTGGGCCATCTTTTAACTATATGAGTGTCAGATTTTATTTTTCTGGGCTTCAAAATCATTACAGATGGTGACTGCAGCCATGAAATTAAAAGACGCTTACTCCTTGGAAGGAAAGTTTTGACCAACCTGGATAGCATATTAAAAAGCAGAGACATTACTTTGCCAACAAAGGTTCGTCTAGTCAACGCTATGGTTTTTCCTGTGGTCATGTATGGATGTGAGAATTGGACTGTGAAGAAGGCTGAGCACCCAAGAATTGATGTTTTTGAACTGTGGTGTTGGACAAGACTCTTGAGAGTCCCTTGGATTGCAAGGAGATCCACCCAGTCCATTCTGAAGGAGATCAGCCCTGGGATTTCTTTGGAAGGAATGATGCTAAAGCTGAAACTCCAGTACTTTGGCCACCTCATGCGAAGAGTTGACTCACTGAACAAGACTCTGATGCTGGGAGGGATTGGGGGCAGGAGGAGAAGGGGACGACAGAGGATGAGATGGCTGGATGGCATCACTACCATCACTGCCATCACCATCGAGTCAGTCCATCACTGACTCAATGGACGTGAGTCTGAGTGAACTCTGGGAGTTAGTGATGGACAGGGAGGCCTGGCGTGCTGCGATTCATGGGGTCGCAAAGAGTCGGACACGACTGAGCGACTGATCTGATCTGATGAGCCCCTTGTGAACCCTAACGTTGCAGCCTTTTTGATATAGGGTAAGGGCTGAAGGTCAGGCTTCTGTATCTGCTTTGTGCTGGTTTTGTTACAGGAAGCACACTGATTGAAACCAACCACCCTGGCCAGGCACCACAGTAACCATTTGTATGAGTTATTTTACAACAGGAGGTCCTAGTAAGGAACATGGAGCTAATAAGCCTCCACCAACCGGAAGAGTTCAGAAAGGTCAAAAGGAGACACTACATTTCCAACCACCTCCCAGAATCCTTCTCTCTGGCATCCATCTTGGCTGAACAAGGCATGCACTACCAGGAATACTCTGAGTCAGAAGGATTGGCTAAAGACAACCCAGAAATTAATCCCATCATTATAAAACCCAAGAGGGCAAGGCATGTGGCAGAGCTGTTCTCCTGGGTTCCTTTACCCTATTGCTCTCCACCCGGGTACCCTTCCCAATAAAATCTCTTGCTTTGTCAGCACGTCTCTCCTCAGAAAATCATTTCCAAGTGTTAGACAAGAGCCCAGTTTCGGGCCCTGGAAGGGGTCCCCCTTCCTGCAACAGTTTGGGGCATTGTCATGGGGTAAGATAAGAATAGGCTGGAACGTGGTTTAATGGAAGTCAGAGTGGGCTCAAAGCTTGTGATAATTGGAGCGAGTTAGAAGTAGGTCATGCTGGGAAAGGCTCATAGGCAGTCCTACAGAAACTTTGAGAAAAGACACATTAGACAGGGGCCAAAAGTCAGAATAAGGGTTAATATGAGAAGGGGGCCCAGTAAAGGTAGGACCCATGGCATCCAATCCCAATTGTTTAACCAGTTTTCTCATGATTTACTAAGATGTTCATGTATTCTTGAGGCCCTATTTATCAGATTCCTTGCTGCCTGTTTTGCAACACCCTATTTATTGGCGTAGAAGCAGCAGGCTTCGTCTAGAAAAAAGACAAAGTCCTCCTTTTTCTGCTGTGAGATGGTCTAATCCTCTTCTGGTTTGAAGGACCACAGCTGTCAGGGAATCTAGTTGGCCCTGGAGAATGATAAGGCTAGCAGCTACTTGTAGGCTCTCAGTAAGATTCTTAGAGAGGCTGTGATAGTTTAAAGAGGTAATGAGCCCTGCAGTCCCTGTTCCAATCCCCATCACTTTTCCTAAACTAATCAATAATAGAATGAATGAATTGAATTACTTGTTTGGGTCAGTTGTAGTTTAGTGCTATATGGAAGGTTTGGTTGTTAGAATGAATAGAGATATATCAAGTAAAGTCAGGGTTATTGAAGGGGTTGAAGAGATATGGGAGAAATGAGGTATCAAGTCTTCTAATGTCTCATTGCAAGTGTTAATTGAAGGCTCAGAAAAATACCATTCAGGTATGACCTAAATCAAATCCCTTATGTTTATACAGTGGAAGTGAGAAATAGATTTAAGGGACTAGATCTGATAGACAGAGTGCCTGATGAACTATGGATGAAGGTTTGTGACATTGTACAGGAGACAGGGATCAAGACCATCCCCATGGAAAAGAAATGCAAAAAAGCAAAATGGCTGTCTGGGGAGGTCTTACAAATTGCTTTGAAAAGAAGAGAAGCAAAAAGCAAAGGAGAAAAGGAAAGATACAAGCATCTGAATGTAGAGTTCCAAAAAATAGCAAGGAGAGATAAGAAAGCCTTCCTCAGCGATCAATGCAAAGAAATAGAGGAAAACAACAGAATGGGAAAGACTAGAGATCTCTTCAAGAAAATCAGAGATACCAAGGGAATATTTCATGCAAAGATGGGCTCAATAAGGGACATAAATGGTGTTTACCTAACAGAAGCGGAAGATATTAAGAAGAAGTGGCAAGAATACACAGAACTGTACAAAAAAGGCCTTTACCACCCAGATAATCATGATGGTGTGATCACTGACCTAGAGCCAGACATCCTGGAATGTGAAGTCAAGTGGGCCTTAGGAAGGATCACTACGAACAAAGCTAGTGGAAGTGATGGAATTCCAGTTGAGCTATTTCAAATCCTGAAAGATGATGCTGTGAAAGTGCTGCACTCAATATGCCAGCAAATTTGGAAAACTCAGCAGTGGCCACAGGACTGGAAAAGGTCAAATTTATTCAAATCCCAAAGAAAGGCAATCCCAAAGAATGCTCAAACTACCACACAATTGCACTCATCTCACAAGCTAGTAAAGTAATACTTAAAATTATTCAAGCCTGGCTTCATCAATAAGTGAACCGTGAACTTCCAGATATTCAAGCTGGATTTAGAAAAGGCAGAAGAACCAGAGATCAAATTGCCAACATCCCTGGATCATGGAAAAAGTAAGAGAGTTCTAGAAAAAACATCTATTTGTGCTTTATTGACTATGCCAGAGCCTTTGACTGTGTGGATCACAAACTGCGGAAACTTCTGAAAGAAATGGGAATACCAGACCACCGGACTTGCCTCTTGAGAAACCTATATGCAGATCAGGAAACAACAGTTAGAACTGGACACGGAACAACAGACTGGTTCAAAATAGGAAAAGGAGTACATCAAGGCTGTGTTTTTTCATCCTGTTTATTTAACTTGTTTGCAGAGTACATCACGAGAAACGCTGGGCTGGAAGAAGTAGAAACTGGAATCAAGATTGCCGGGAGAAATATCAATAACCTCAGATATGCAGATGACCCCACCCTTATGGCAGAAAGTGAAGAGGAACTCAAAAGCCTCTTGATGAAAGTGAAAGAGGAGAGTTAAAAAGTTGGGTTAAATCTCAACATTCAGAAAACAAAGATGATGGCATCTGGTCCTATCACTTCATGGCAAATAGATGGGGAAACAGTGGAAACAGTGTCAAACTTTATTTTTGGGGGACCCAAAATCACCGTGGATGGTGACTGCAGCCATGACATTAAAAGGTGCTTACTCCTTGGAAGGAAAGTTATGACCAACCTAGATAGCATATTTAAAAGCAGAGACATTACTTTGCCAACAAAGGTCCATCCAGTCAAGGCCACGGTTTTTCCAGTGGTCATGTATGGATGTGATAGTTGGACTGTGAAGAAATCTGAGCACTGAAGAATTGATGCTTTTGCACTGTGGTGTTGGAGAAGACTCTTGAGAGTCCCTTGGACTGCAAGGAGATCCAACCAGTCCATCCTAAAGGAGATCAGTCCTGGGTGTTCATTGGAAAGACTAACGTTAAGCTGAAACTCCAATACTTTGGCTACCTGATGCAGAGTTAACTCATTGGAAAAGACCCTGAGGCTGGGAGTGATTGGGGACAGGAGGAGAAGGGGACGACAGAGGATGAGATGGCTGGATGGCATCACCGACTCGATGGACATGAGTTTGGGTGGACTCCACAAGTTGGTGATGGACAGGGAGACCTGGCGTCCTGTGATTCATGGGGTGGCAAAGAGTCGGAAACGACTGAACAATTGAACTGAAGTGAACTGAACTCGGGTCGACGGCCATGCCAGGGATAAAGAAAGGGAACTTGGGGTTTAAGAAAGCCAGTCAGGAGGCGTGTCCACGCTGTCTTAGGAAATGTGTCGAGCACTGGCCACAGGGTTTTAGAAAGAGAATATTGAATTACGTGTGGTCCTATTCTACCCTCCCCCTGGAGGTACCCATCTATGTGTGAGCCATCATCTCCCCTGCCAGTGGAAAATGTAGACTGGCTTCTGGGGAAGGCCCTGGTATGTGGGAATCCAGAGGTAAGAAAATGGGAGGAAGCAGATCTAAGGCCACTGTATTGGATAATATGATTAAGAATTTTAAGAAAGGATTCGATGGAGACCACAGGAGGAAAATGACACCTGGCCGGCTCCACACCCTTTTTCGAAGTCGAATGGCTTTCAGTGGGAGTTGGCTGGCCACCACAGGGAATTATGGACTTAAATCTCATAAAGGAAGTCTATGCTATGGCTACGGGGAGGCCCAGACACCCCTATCAGCTCCAGTACATAGACTCTTGGCTGGGAATAACCCAAGGCTCCCCCTCCCCCAAATGAGCCAGTTTTTATGCTGATGGCGGGGAAGGAAAAATCTTGATGGCCCAAAACGTAACCAAGGACGAGAAGGAAATTTTACAGGACCCTGAAGGAGATGAACTTCCCCTACCGCCATATTGGATGATGATCCCGCCAGCTAGTATCACCACGGCCACCGGATGCCCAACTGGAGTAACCAGCCCGAGATGGGTTGTAGAGCTTCCCCCTTCCCCCACTACCCTCACCCATGCCCCGGCAGGCTCCAGTATCAGCTGGAGGGACAATGAGCCCACCGGATTCTACCACCCTGGATGGTGCCACCACCACCGCCGCCACCGCTGCTGCTGCTGCTAAGTCACTTCAGTCATGTCCGACTCTGTGTGATACCATAGATGGCAGCCCACCAGGCTCCCCTGTCCCTGGGATTATCCAGGCAAGAACACTGGAGTGGGTTGCCATTTCCTTCTCCAATGCATGAAAGTGAAAAGTGAAAGTGAAGTCGCTCAGTCCTGTCCAACTCTTAGCGACCCCTAATAGGCTCCTCCATCCCTGGGGTTTTCCAGGCAAGAGTAGACAGCATACTAAAAAGCAGAGACATTACTTTGCCAACAAAATTCTATCTAGTCAAAGCTGTGGCTTTCCAGTAGTCATATATGGATGTGAGAGTTGGACTATAAAGAAAGCTGAGCACGGAAGAATTGATGCTTTTGAACGATAGTGTTGGAGAAGACTCTTGAGAGTCCCTTGGACTTCAGGGAGATCCAAGTAGTCCATCCTAAAGGAGATCAGTCCTGAATATTCATTGGAAAGACTGATGCTGAAGCTGAAACTCCAGTACTCTGGCCACCTGATGTGAAGAACTGACTCGTTGGAAAAGACCCTGAGGCTGGGAGTGATTGGGGACAGGAGGAGAAGGGGACGACAGAGGATGAGACGGTCGGATAGCATCACCCACTCAACAATGGACATGAGTTTGAGCAAGCTCCAGGAGTTAGTGATGAATTGGGAACCCTGGGGTGCTGCAGTCTGTGGGGTCACAAAGAGTTGGACATGACTGAGTAACTGAACTGAACTGAATTGCCCAATCTTGTGTTACCCAGTATCAATCTGGGCCTCTCTTCCACTTTCTCTCCTATCTTTCTGGAACAATGTCTTAAAAAAAAAAAAAGAATTGAAATATAGTTTATTACAATGTTGTCTTAGTTTCAGGTGAACAGCCAAGTGATTCAGTTGATTCTTTTCCATTATAGGTTATTACAAGATGCAGAATATAGTAGTGGTACATGTATACAAAGGAATACTACTCACACATAAAAAAGAATGAAATAATGCCATTTTTAGCAACATGGATGGACCTAGTGATTATCATACTAAGTGAAGTAAGTCAGAGAGAGAAAGCCAAGTATTATACGATATTATTTATATGTGGAATCTACAAACAAACAAAACAAAACAAAACAAAACAAAAACAAATGCACTCACTTGCAAAGCAGAAGCAGATTCACAGACACAGAAACAAACATTGTTACCAAAGGGAAAAAGGGGAAGGAAAATTGGAAATTTGGTATACAGATACACACCAGTGTATGTAAGATAGATAGCCATAATAAAGTAGACTGTGTAGCACAAGAAACAATTCTGTTTCTTGTAATAACCTATAATGGAAAAGAATCAACTAAATCACTTTGCAGCACACCCACCTGAAACTAGACAACATTGTGAATCAACTATACTTCAGGTTTTGTTTTTTTTTAAAGACATTGTGCAAGAAAATGAGGAAAGTGGAAGAGAGGCCAGACTGATACTGGGTAACACAGGAATGGGCAGAATAAGAGAAAAAAATGGGGAAGAGAGAGAGAAACAGGAGTTTATGTGATAGACGGTAACTTCCCTCTTGTCCCCATTTTGCTTCTTTAATCTCCACTTACTAAATCAAGATAATGCAACTCAGTTTTATCCCATGACTGTTGCTCAAGATCCCCCAGTATATGCCACAGGTCATACTTTTTGGCTGGAATTGACAGATTTACATCAGGCTGCAAACTTTCTTCACAGCCCCAATTCCTTCCCTTTGGCTACGTTGTAAAACATGCAGTGATAGGCCTGGGGTCCTGAAAGTCCCCTTCCAGGCTCTGGCCCCACATTCATTCTTCAAGTTGATCAAGTTATTCACTTTTCTGATAGTTTTTACTTATTTAGATTTGGAGATAATAATCTCTACTTCCCAGTGTGGCTAAGTGAGAAGAAGCTAAAAGACACTCATGCTCCTGCTCATTTGC
>NW_011478381.1:934-3232 GCF_000754665.1 Bison bison bison | reverse complement strand
CCATGGATGGAGGAGCCTGGTAGGCTGCAGTCCATGGGGTCGCTAAGAGTCGGACACGACTGACAGACTTCACTTTCACTTTTCACTTTCATGCATTGGAGAAGGAAATGGCAACCTACTTCAGTATTCTTGCCTGGATAATCCCAGGGATGGGGGAGCCTGGTGGGCTGCCATCTATGGGGTGGAACAGATTTGGACACTACTGAAGCGACTTCATAGCAGCAGCAGCAGCAGACCACTGTTTCTCAGTGTGCTGGCCTTGGATCAGGAGCATCAGCATGAACTGGAAACTCTTTAGAAATGCAGTTTTGAGCTCCATCCCAAACTTACCAGAAATTCTGGGAGTAGAATGCAGATATCTGTGTTTTTACAAACCCTCCAAATGAGTCTGATGCAAGGTAAAAATCTGAGCACCACAGGGCTCAGGAACATTCTTTAGAAGGTCCTTCCATCTTGGATTAAATCAGCTACCTGAAAATCTTAAAGGAGACAGACAAAGCGCAAGTGAAATGTAAAAGGCTTTGGGTGAGAAAGTCAGCACTGGACCCTCTCATCTAGGATGAACTTCAAAGAAAGAAAATGTAGTAGTACTTTGGGCAATCAGGAAATGTCCTACTGTGCTATATAGGGAGAAAGCCAGAAACTGAAGATGCCTCAAAGATAAACCTCCTACTTCTGTTCAGAGTTGTGTCCAGGGCACATGACGGCAACCCATCTTCAACAATGCAAATGATGACCCTGCCCTAGGGCAGTCGTCCTCAGTGTGAAGTCCTTGGGCCAGCAGCATTGTATCACCTGGGAACTCATTAGAATTCCCACTTTCCGGCTCCGCCCAGGATAAATGACAGGGCTTTCGAAAGCATTCTTCACACAACTCACAAAATTGGGGCTGTGACATTACAGTCTCAAGTCTGTTAGAGAGTAAGTTTCTATTGTTTTGCAACAATACATTCAGGATGCAAACTTGACAAATACCTGTCTTGATCTCCAGCCTCATTTCTATACAATCTGTGCTTCTGGGTTCTAGCCAGCCTTGCTTCCTTAAATACCTGAGAGCTCCATGTAGTAACTTGCCTTGAAATATGCTGATACTTCTTTCTGGAAACACCTCCAATCCCCCTGTCTCACTTATCAACTTCAGCTTAAACAATGTTACTTTTTTTCAGAAGTCTTTCGGGACTACTCTCTCCCATCAGCTTACCTTATCCTTTTTACATTATACACTCTGACAATTTCCATAATAACATTTCCTATGCTTTAGTCTTTCCCTAATGCCAGGCTTGTCTAAGAAAGGAAGAGGTGATGGGGAAAGATGGTGATGGTAAAAATTTTATTTTCTTAAAAGATAGAAGCAGAATTCTTCTGGAATGCAAGTATCTATTTAAGAAAAACACCATGGTTGATATGTTTGGAAGGAAAATGAGATCCCCAAACGAGATGCAGCCAGAATCAGAGCAATCAAAAGGAAAATAATTTCTTTGTTTAAGAATTGAATAAGATCATTCTTGAAGAAATGCAAAAAATTTCAATTTTCTTATTATCAAATAGAATCCAGCAAAATCTTAGATAATAAAGATTTGTCCCAAGTATACCAAGAAGGTTGACTAACAGGAAATGTTGCTTAGTCAATAAGGCATGTCCAACTTTTCTGCAACCACATGGACCATAGCCCACCCTGCTCCTCTGTCCATGGGATTTCCCAGGCAAGAACACTGGAGTTGGTTGCCATTTCCTTCCCCAGGTCTTCCAGACCCAGGATCAAGCCAGTGCCTCCTGCATTGGCAGATGGATTCTTTACTGCTTAGCCATCCAGGAAGCCCATATACCAGGCAATATTTTCATATAATTTAAGGTATTAGAAAGCTATGGAGCAACATAACCAATCATGGCCATACCTGTTGGAAGGTAATGTAGTAAAAATTCAGCATCTAGTAATTGGTTACCTTTTTACCAAAATAAAAATTTACACCTCAGCATCAAAGCCTGCACTTTATTTAAGTGGAAGCATTTAGATTCTGTCACAAAAGTCAGAAACAAGGAGGGCTACCATATTGGGATTTTTGAGAATTCTTCTAGATGCTAGCCACAATATATTAACAGTGAACACATATATGATTTAAAAAAAAAAAAACATCCTTGCCTCCTTTGTCAAAGATAAGGTGTCCATAGGTGTGTGGATTTATCTCTGGGCTTTCTATTTTGTTCCATTGATCAATATTTATGTCTTTGTGCCAGTACCATACTGTCTTGATAACTGTGGCTTTGTAGTACAGCCTGAAGTCAGGTAGGTTGATTCCT
>NW_011478381.1:0-459 GCF_000754665.1 Bison bison bison | reverse complement strand
TAGTATACTCATTTTCACTATATTGATTCTTCCAATCCATGAACATGGTATATTTCTCCATCTATTAGTGTCCTCTTTGATTTCTTTCACCAGTGTTTTATAGTTTTCTATATATAGGTCTTTAGTTTCTTTAGGTAGATATATTCCTTAGTATTTTATTCTTTCTGTTGCAATGGTGAATGGAATTGTTTCCTTAATTTCTCTTCCAGTGTCTCATGATCCAGCAATCCCACTGCTGGGCATACACACTGAGGAAACCAGAAGGGAAAGAGACACGTGTACCCCAATGTTCATTGCAGCACTGTCTATAATAGCCAAAAAAAAAAAAAAAATAGCCAGGACATGGAAGCAACCTAGATGCCCATCAGCAGATGAATGGATAAGAAAGCTGTGGTACATATACACAATGGAGTATTACTCAGCCATTAAAAAGAATACATTTGAATCAGTTCTAATGAG
>NW_011478380.1:18223-18790 GCF_000754665.1 Bison bison bison | reverse complement strand
GCAAATTCCTTATGATTATAGAGTGGAAGTGAGAAATAGATTTAAGGGACTAGATCTGATAGACAGAGTGCCTGATGAACTATGGACAGAAAGTTCATGACACTGTACAGGAGACAAGAATCAAGACCATCCCCATGGTAAAGAAATGCAAAAAAGCAAAACGGCTGTCAGAGGAGGCCTTACAAATAACTGAAAAGAAGAGAAACGAAAAGCAAAGGAGAAAGGGAAAATATAAGCATCTCAATGCAGAGTTTCAAAGAATAGCAAGGAGAGATAAGAAAGCTTCCTCAGCGATCAATGCAAAGAAATAGAGGAAAACAACAGAATGGGAAAGACTAGAAATCTCTTCAAGAAAATTAGAGATACCAAGAGAACATTTCATGCAAAGATGGGCTCAATAAAGGAAAAAATGGTATGGACCTAACAGAAGCAGATGATATTAAGAATAGGTGGCAAGAATACACAGAAGAACTGTACAAAAAAGATCTTCATGACCCAGATAATCACGATGGTGTGATCACTGACCTAGAGCCAGACATCCTGGAATGTGAAGTCAAGTGGGCCAGA
>NW_011478380.1:13345-15024 GCF_000754665.1 Bison bison bison | reverse complement strand
TTTTTTTTTTTTCACTTATATTCTTCAGTTCTGTTTGGTTCATTTTTATATTTTCAAACTCTTTGTAAAGCTTCTTATTGTGTTTAGCTATTCTTATCTTGATTTCATTAAACATCTTGATTAGTACCTTGAACTCTTTATTAGGTAGACTGCTTATCTACACTTCACTTAGTTCTTCTAAGGTTTTGTCTTGTTCTTTATTTGAAATGTATTACCTTCTTGCTCTATTTTGTCTAATTTTCTATGTTTATTTTTATATATTTTTATATATTATTTTATATATATATATTTTAATAATATATATATATTATATATATTTTTATATATATTGAAACACGTAGGATTGTTATGTGTCTCAATCTTCAGAAGTGACTTTAAATAGGTGACAACCTGTAGTACCCATCAACACACTGTCACTAGAGCTATATGCTGTACAGGTGCACCCTATGTGACCTGTGAGGGTCCTTTTGCTTTAATAGATTAGACTAATGTGGTGCACTAGGATGAAGGGCTGGCCTCCAGCCTTGTTGTCTGCCAGAACCTCTGTCTTGTGGTCGCTGCTGGCTTTCTAGTCAACAGAGCTGGATTCTGGGCCAGAAGACTATTAGGACCTAGGTGGCTCATTGCCAGCACACTGATGTGTGGTGCCATGTCCCCACATAGCTTCCTGGGGCCTGTGGTTTCTGGGGTTGATGCTGGCCCACTGGTGGTCAATTAAGCCTCAACCACTAATAGGCTAGAGGGAAGAATCCAAAATGTTGCTTTCCAGTACCTGTGACCTCATGGTAGAATAAGCTCCCCAAAATGACTCATAATAGCAAGTAGGTCCCCAGAGGGAGTTCCAGATGTCTTCTGCCTTTCTGAGAAGTTTTTCTAGATCACCGAGTAGGTATGACTCAGACTTTTTAAAAGTCACTGACTCTGTGCTGGGACATAGAACATGTGAGATTTTGTGCATACCTTTTAAGAGTGGAGTCTCTGTTTCCTATGACCCTCCAGATCTTCTGTATGCAGTTCCCACTAGACATCAAAGCCAGGCATTTTGAGGGCTCATCTTCCTGGTGCAGGAACCCTGAGCTAAGGAGCCCAATGTGGGATCTAGACACCTCTCTCCTTGGAAACATACTTTCTAATGGTGATTATCTTTGTTTTTGAGTCACCTACCCAGAGGTTTCATCCTGACTACACCATATCTCCATGCCCTTTACCCATTTTCACTGTAGTTTCTTCTTTATATCTTAGTTATGGAAAAAAAAAATTCTGCTGTACTTCAGGTCATTCTCATAGATAGTTGTTATATAAATAATTTTAATTTGGGTGTGCCTGTGAAAGAATATGAGCTTAGGGTTTTTCTTCTGTACTATCTTGTCAACACATTTCATGATAAATCTTTCATAAACATATATAGCTATATATTTCTATGAAAAATTACAGTAGATATAAAAAGTGTTGGTATATATATGTATATATCAAAAGTTTCCTTTTAGACTTTAAATCGATCAAAAACACCATATAAAATGAAGTAGCTAAAATCTTATGTTTCTGCAAGAACCCATACTTCTTTTATTATAACCTTATATTAACAAATATGTAATATTTGTAGCACTATATGTAGCAAATTAGATGGTGTTTTTCAACTGACCTCACATTATACAACGAATGACATAGTATTTAAGTTC
>NW_011478380.1:8638-10428 GCF_000754665.1 Bison bison bison | reverse complement strand
AAGTAGGCAGACTCTGGTTTGGGGGGTAGATGCTCGAGAATTTCCAGGGGGACTCCTGAGGCTCGATCCCGCCTTTGCTAAAAGACTCTTCTCTAGCACCACAACTTGAAAGCACAACGGTTCTTCAACACTCAGCATTCTTTATAGTCCAATCCTCACATCTATAAATGACCTTTGTCATGGGTGGAGCTGCTCACTCTGGCTCCCGCCAGTGATAGAATTTTAGTTGAGCTATTCCAGATCCTGAAAGATGATGCTGTGGAAAGTGCTGCACTCAATATGCAATATGCACTCAATATGCAATATGCCAGCTCCCGGCATTAGGGGTCCAAAATATGCCCATTCTTTGCCCTGGGAGGAAACATTATCTTTATTACACTGAACAATAAGCATATGCTACCTTTGTTTTTGTTGATTTTGTTCAGTTACTCAGTTGCGTCAAACTCTTTGCGACCCCATGGACTGCAGCACGTCAGGCTTCCCTATATTTCACTATCTCCCAGCGTTTGCTCAAACTCATGTCCAGTGAGTTGATGATAACATCCAATCATCTCATCCTATGATACCCACTTCTCCTCCTGCCCTCAATCTTTCTTAAAATCAGGATATTTTCCAATGAGTAGACTCTTCACATAAGGTGGCCAAAGTGTTGAAGTTTTAGCTTCAGAATCAGTCCTTCCAGTAAATATGAAGAGTTGATTTCCTTTAGCTTTGACTGGTCTCTTTCTTTCCAAGGGACTCTCAAGAGTCTTCTCCAGCACCACAATTTGAAAGCCTCAGTTCTTCGGTGCTCTGCCTTCTTTCTGGTCCAACCCTCAAATCCCTACATGACTATTGGAAAGTCCATAGTTTTGACTATACAAGTGATGCCTCTGCTTTTTAAAATGCTGTCTAGTTTTGTCAAAGCTTTTCTTCTAGTGAGCAGGCATCTTTTAATTTTATGGTGACAGTCACCATCTGATGTGATTTTTTTTAAATTTTATTTTATTTTTAAACTTTACAAATTGTATTAGTTTTGCCAAATATCAAAATGAATCCACCACAGGTTTTGAAATCGAGGAAAATAAAGACTGTCGGTGTTCCCATTTTTTCCCCCATCTATTTGCCATGAAGTGATGAGACTACATGACATGATCTTCATTTTTTGAATGTTGAATTTTAAGCCAGATTTTTCACTCTCTTCTTTCATCTTCATTAAAAGGCTCTTAAGTTCCTCCTTGCTTTCTGTCATTAGGGTGGTGTCATCTGCATATCTGAGGTTATTGATATTTCTCCCAAAAATCTTGATTCTAGCTTGAGCTTCATCCAGCCCAGTATTTTGCATGATGTTCTCTGCATATAAGTTAAATAAGCAGGGTGACAATATACAGCCTTGACATACTCCTTTCCCTATTTTGAACCAGTTCATTTGTTTCATACCTGGTTCTAACTGTTGCTTCTTGACCTGCATAAAGGTTTCTCAAGGGGCAGATAGTTCAGTTCAGTTCAGTCACTCAGCCATGTCCGACTCTTTGAGACCCCATGAATCACAGCAAGCCAGGCCGCCCTGTCCATCACCAACCCTCGGAGTTCAGTCAGACTCACGTCCATCGAGTCAGTGATGCCACCAGCCATCTTATCCTCTGTCATCCCCTTCTCCTCCTGCTCCCAATCCCTCCCAGCATTAGAGTCTTTTCCAATGAGTCCACTCTTCGCATGAGGTGGCCCAAGTACTGGAGTTTCAGCTTTAGCATCATTTCTTCCTAAGAAATCCCAGGGCTGATCTCCTTCAGAATGGACTGGTTGGATCT
>NW_011478380.1:3397-5943 GCF_000754665.1 Bison bison bison | reverse complement strand
CAGTCAGCAGGATTTGATTACAGAACTTTCACAGGACTTGTGCACACCAGAACCCAGGAGGAAAGAACAGTGACCCCAAAAGAGAGTGAGCCAGATTTGCCTGTGAGTGCTTGGGAGTCTCCGGTGGAGGTGTGTGTTTATAGTGACCTGCCACGGGGCCAGGGATGCAGACAGCAGCAGTCCTGGGAGATGTGGCATGCTGGTATAAGTCCTTTTGGAGGTGGTCACCATTGTCTCCTCCATAGTTTGGCCTCAGGTCAAGCTACAGGGAGGGAACACAGTCCCACCCATCTGCAGAAAATTGTATTAAAGATTTACTGAGCACAGCCTTGCCCACCTGAGCAAGACCCAGTTTTTCCTACAGTTTCTCCCATCAGGAAGGTTGCACAAGCCTCTTATTCTCATCCATCAGAGGCCAGACAGAATGAAAACCATAATCACAGAAAACTAACCAAAATGATCACATGGATCACAGATTTGTGTAACTTAATGAAACTATGAGTCATGCCACGTAGGCCCCCCAAGACAGATGTCATGGTGGAGAATTCGGACGAAACCTGGTCCACTGAAGAAGGCAATGGCAAACCACTTAACCATTCTTGCCTTGAGAACCCCATGAACAGTATGAAAAGACAAATATTATGACACCTTCATTCTGGAGGGACATCATCTCATCTTCCAAGGTTTAAGTCACTCCTGTCTCTCATGCTCTTTGCCAAGAGCATCACTTTTGCCACATTATCCTTGAAAAGATAATGTGGATCAAAGAATAGTCAGTGCCTTACTCTCTGAGATTAGTGGAAATACATGAAGCCCATGGAAAAATTGTTTCTCAACATTAAAATGTGCAATATAATTTCTCTAAAACAAATGTAAGATATAAATAAATATCAGTGGCATAACATAGTGAGCATTCATTCACAATGCCTAAATTGAAAGTCAAATTGGGTAGGGATTCTGAGAACTTATTGATACAGTATATTAAAATGGTAAGGGTTTAGAAAAATATAGCCTTTTAGGCTTTTTCCACAGAATCTAAAAATGAATAAATGGTGGTTATTAGAAATTTATACTATGCATTATGGTGTTACCAAAAAGTTATATTCTTTGAAACGGCTTATAATTTCTATGGGAAGACATAAAGTTCATGAATGAAGCAAACTTAAAAAAAAAAAAAAAACTTACTAAGGTATATATATTGAAATACTGGAATATAGACATATAATTAACATGCTATTGATTTAACTTATAAACCATTTTAAGATGTATTGCCTCACTTTGCATTCATGCTTCCTTTGTACTATGATATTTTCTTGATTTTACAACTTAAATCTTCTATCATCTCTACAATAACCATGGATTTTATATTTGATGGCATGTTAGAAACAAAATAGCAGTATTTTCTGAGGGATGCAGATAATAGTGGTGCATTTTTCATCATTAGAAATATATCATTTCCATTTGGAAAAGGAAGTAAAGCTCAAATTTTTTTTTTTTTCTCAAGGTAACACTACCAAAACATGCTAAATATAATTTGAACTGAGGTCATTTTATTCTCACACTTTTTAATCTAAGAAGAAGTGCTTTCTGCCTCATAGTTTAACTCTTCACACTAAGTCATTTTTGATGGCATTGATAGTTTCAGAAGAAATAATATTTGCTCAGATTAATTTACTGCCAAACAGATCTTTTGTTTCAGTTCAGTGAAATACTCTTCAAAGAGTTACAAGATTAAATACAAAACAGCTAATAGGAAAATGAAATAATACTATCTTTTTGCCTGTGATCATTAGAATTTTCTCTTTTTCAGCTTATAGGTCTTTTTTGTTTTAGTAACATAGAGACTTTGTCATAACTATTTAAAATATTTTCTAATTCTTAGTTTGCATTTTAGTTTTGTCTTCTCTCTTTTATTGTAAACAATATAGTCTCTATTTCAAGCATGAAACTGTACATTCATAAATTTTTGCATAATAGTTTCTATATTATGTTCTTTTTCATATCTGTAGTTGGCTTTTATTTTAATTATTGATGTTGACATTTTTATTTATCATTTATTTGCTTATTTCTTCATTCTAATTAAGTTTTTATGATTTTTTTTCACAATTATTAGATGATTTGTGTATCTGGATAAGTTGGATAGATCACAATGGTCTAGTTTTAAAGACTGATGAGGTTACTTGGGCTCACCCAAGGCAAGCTTCACTAAATTCATAAATAAGCATTGTAAATTCTCCAAATATTTGTATATAAAACAAATAAACGTCGGGACACTTGGTGGATGCCACACACTGGTGTGTCTTGCTTCTTCTTCTTGCAGATACTCCAAAAGTTTGACCTTAAATGTGAGTGCCAATAATTAGCCTAATATCAATAATTAGGCTTCAATAATAGCCTAAAGGAAGTGTTTCACTGACATTAGTGCTTTTTACTGGGAATTAGGGCCCAATGCGGAGAAGGCAATGGCATCCCACTCCAGTACTCTTGCCTGGAAAATCCCATGGATGGAGGAGCCTGGTAGGCGGCAGTCCATGGGGTCGCTAAGA
>NW_011478380.1:0-972 GCF_000754665.1 Bison bison bison | reverse complement strand
GTATAATAGGCTCCAGTTTCATCCACCTCATTAGAACTGATTCAAATGTATTCTTTTTAATGGCTGAGTAATAGTCCATTGTGTATATGTACCACAGCTTTCTTATCCATTTATCTGCTGATGGACATCTAGGTTGCTTCCATGTCCTTGCTGTTATAAACAGTGCTGTGATGAACATTGGGGTACATGTGTCTCTTTCAATTCTGGTTTCCTCAGTGTGTATGCCCAGCAGTGAGATTGCTGGGGCATAAGGCAGTTCTATTTCCAGTTTTTTCAGGAATCTCCATACTGTTCTCCATAGTGGCTGTACTAGTTTGCATTCCCACCAACAGTGTAAGAGGGTTCCCTTTTCTCCACACCCTCTCCAGCATTTATTGCTTGTAGACTTTTGGATCGCAGCCATTCTGACTGGCGTGAAATGGTACCTCATAGTGGTTTTGATTTGCATTTCTCTGATAATGAGTGATGTTGAGCATCTTTTCATGTGTTTGTTAGCCATCTGTATGTCTTCTTTGGAGAAATGTCTATTTAGATCTTTGGCCCATTTTTTGATTGGGTCATTTATTTTTCTGGAATAGAGCTGTAGGAGTTGCTTGTGTATTTTTGAGATTAGTTGTTTGTCCTTTGCTTCATTTGCTATTATTTTCTCCCATTCTGAAGGCTGTCTTTTCACCTTGCTTATAGTTTCCTTTGTTGTGCAGAAGCTTTTAAGTTTAATTAAGTCCCATTTGTTTATTTTTGCTTTTATTTCCAATATTCTTGGAGGTGGGTCATAGAGGATCTTACTGTGATGTATATCGGAGAGTGTTTAGCCTATGTTCTCCTCTAGGAGTTTTATAGCTTCTGGTCTTATGTTTAGATCTTTAATCCATTTTGAGTTTATTTTTGTGTATGGTGTTAGAAAGTGTTCTAGTTTCATTCTTTTACAAGTGGTTGACCAGTTTTCCCAGCACCAGTTGTTAAAGAGATTGT
>NW_011478379.1:9110-9539 GCF_000754665.1 Bison bison bison | reverse complement strand
ACTGTTACTTCTTGACCTGCATACATGTTTCTTAGGAGGCAGGTAAGGTGGTCTGTTCTTCCCATCTCTTGAAGAGTTTTCCACAGTTTGTTGTGATCCACACAGTCAAAGGCTTTAGTGTAGTCAATGAAGCAGAAGCAGATGTTTTTCTGGAATTCCCTTGCTTTCTCTATGATCCATCTAATACTGGCAATATGATCTCTGGTTCCTCTGCCTTTTCTAAATCCAGTTTGAACATCTGAAATTTCACGGTTCACGTACGTTGAAGCCTGGCTTCAGTCATATGAGGACTTCCCCATAGCTCAGTTGGTAAAGAATCCATCTGCAATGCAGGAGACCCTGGTTTGATTCCTGAGTCAGGAAGATCTGCTGCAGAAGGGATAGACTACCTACTCCAATATTCTTGGGCTTCCCTTGTGGCTCAGCTGG
>NW_011478379.1:4241-5127 GCF_000754665.1 Bison bison bison | reverse complement strand
ATCTTTAACTAGATAAATGATTATCAGTATACATAAGATGTATTTCTCTCATGGGCTTCCCTGGTGGCTCAGCAGTACAGAATCTGCCTGCAATGCAGAAGACCCAATTTTGATCCCGGGGTTTGGAAGATCTCCTGGAGAAGGGCATGGCCACCTACTCAAGTATTCTTGCCTGCAGAATTCCCATGGACAGAGGAGCCTAGCGGGCTACAGTCCATAAGGTCACAATGGGACATGACTAAAGCGACTTAGCAAGCACGCACAGACTTGCAGTGGCACATCTGGTGGCTTGTGCGATTTGTCATCAAGGCAAGGGCAAGGTGGCTGCAGACCTCTGACGATGGGCATGGACTTTCTGCAAAACCTAGCAACAGATACAGAGCTCAGGCAGATCAGGGCCCAGCTGCAGGCAAGTCCATGAAAGAAAAGGACCCAGGCTGATTTGGGCAAGACTACATAGAAGCCAGGTCTGAATGTTCTTTGGGCAGAAATACTGGCTCCACACTTGAGACATTCCCAGGAAAATAAAAAGGGAGATATATCATTTGGAACCACTCCAGAAAAAGAAAATCCCAGGTAGAAATGAATAATTCTAGACATAGAATTATTCCAGAAATGGAATTAAGACCCAGAATTACACAGTCAATATTTCATTTTCTTTAGTGATTGCATTTAAACTTAATGCCTTCTTTTGAAATGAATGGTTACATAAATTCAGAACTGAGCACCTCAGTGGGAAGGCCCTTGGGGGATACACCCAAGACCCCTAAAGTCACACCAGAGAGGGAGCTATCCCTCTGCCAAGGGTTGTAGCTGTCTGCCCCACAATGGCCACTGCACTCTTCAGCTTTTATCAGGGAAGCTGTTTTTTTTTTTTTTTTTTTTT
>NW_011478379.1:0-382 GCF_000754665.1 Bison bison bison | reverse complement strand
AACACATGAAAAGATGCTCAACATCACTCATTATCAGAGAAATGCAAATCAAAACCACTATGAGGTACCATTTCATGTCAGTCAGAATGGCTGTGATCCTAAAGTCTACAAGCAATAAATGCTGGAGAGGGTGTGGAGAAAAGGGAACCCTCATACACTGTTGGTGGGAATGCAAACCAGTACAGCCACTATGGAGAACAGTGTGGAGATTCCTTTAAAAACTGGGAATAGAACTGCCTTATGATCCAGCAACCCCACTGCTGGGCATACACACCGAGGAAACCAGAAGGGATAGAGACATGTGTACCCCAATGTTCATCGCAGCACTGCTTATTATTTTTTTATTTTATTTTTAATTTTATTTTATTTTTAAACTTTACAT
>NW_011478378.1:14029-14865 GCF_000754665.1 Bison bison bison | reverse complement strand
TCTCTGGGGCCAAGATTGCCTCTTGCCTTCTGGCTCTGGCTGTCGCCTGCCTGCCTCTCTGCCTCTGTCAGCGGGGGTGGGGCTGGTCTGCAGCTGGCTAGCTCTCCTTTGGTATTTGCTCAGTCCTTTGTTCTGTGTGCGGGCCAGGCTGCGCCTTAGCTTAGAGCATTTAGAAGTTGTTTTGAGAAGTTGCTCAGCATTCAGATGATCTTTTGATGAATTTGTGGGGGAGAAAGTGATCTCCCCATCCTATTCATCTGCTATCTTAGGACTGCTCTTGTCTATTAGATCTTTACATTATACTTCCACATGTCTCTGAGGCTCTGTTCATTTTTTTTTAATTCAAAAATATTTTGATATCTATTGAGAGCAATGTACCCTGCTAGACACAGTGGAAGGAATATAGCCCAATTGGTAGCAATGAAAAGATAGTACAAAAGCAAGAAGAGTGCAAAGTACATGTATTTCTGTTCATGTTCATATAGTCTATTTTCTCTGTTTTGTACATTTTGTGCCATTTCTACAGTTCTACTTTTAAGTTCAATGATTCTTTCCTCTGTGCATTCCATTCTGCTGTTGAACCTATTCATTATGTTTTAAAATTTTAATTATATTTTTTAGTTTAAAATTTTCTGTTTGATTCTTCTTTAAATCTACTTGGTGCTTGTGGAATGCATCAGGATTTTCAGAACTCTAATCAAGAAAGAGATATCAGGAGACTACTAATCCAAGATAGATTAAAACAAGAATTCTTTATCATTACCAAGATGAACTAATGAGTGATGGTTGTGACTTTTATTTTTTAGAATACTATTGATGTTTTAATGTTCTTTTTT
>NW_011478378.1:8721-10703 GCF_000754665.1 Bison bison bison | reverse complement strand
AGAGTTGGTGATGGACAGGGAGGCCTGGCGTGCTCCAATTCATGGGGTTGCAAAGAGTCGGACATGACTGAGCGACTGAACTGACTGAACTGACCGTATAATCCAGGAATCCCACTCCTGGGCATACCTGGAGAAAACCACAGTTCGAAAGGATAGATGTACCCCAGTGTTCATTGCACTGCTGTTTATAAAAGCTAGAACATGGAAGCAACCTAAATGTCCATTGCTGGAGGAAGGGACAAAGAAGGTGTGGTACATATATACAATGGCATATTACTGAACCGTAAAAAAAGAATGATATAATGCCATTTGAAGTGACATGGATGGACCTAGAGATTGTCATACTGAGTAAAGTCACATAAAGGGAGACAAGTATCATACGGCATCACTTAAATGTGGAATGTAAAGAAATGGTACAGGTGAACCTATTTACAAAACAGAAGTTAAGTCATGAAAGGTTGTTGCTGAACTACGAAAGACACCAGTATTCTTGGCCTCCAGAGGAGAGGAATTCAATCCAGGGCCAGAGGCAAGGCTTGATGGCTCAGAGCTTTTGTGTAATACAGTTTTATTAAAGTATAAAAGAGACAGAGAAAGCTTCTGACATAGACATCAGAAGGGGGCAGAAAGAATACCCCCTTGCTAGTGTTAGCAATGAAGTTATATACCTTTTAATTAGTTATTACAATGAATCAAAAGACTGTCTCAAGTTTGTGAAAAATTTACCAGATTCACTCTCATAATATACATTCTGAGATATTAGGATTAGTCAGGTTTTCAGGAAGGAGAAACTGTCCTGAAGCAGGATACATTATTGGTGTATAATCCCTAGTACAGAGTTTAAACTGAGTTGTGTAATTGACTAAGACTAAGGAATGTAGACAAAAAAAAGTTTGTCCTTTCCTCCTCCTTGAGAATTCCAGACCCCCCTATCTCCACTTCAACAGCCTCAGACCCCATTCTTCTCCTTGGGGACCCTGAACTTCTTATCAATCTGCCTAGGAATTGACTCTCTGTCACAGATGTAGAAAACAAACGTGTGGGGGCAGTGGTGGAAGAGAAAGTCACTCAGTCATGTCCAACTCTTTGTGACCCTATGGACTATACAGTCCGTGGAATTTTCCAGGCCAGAATACTGGAGTGGGTAACCTTTCCTTTCTCCAGGGGATCTTCACAACTCAGGTATCGGACCCAGGTCTCCCACATTGCAGGTGGATTCTTTACCAGCTGAGCCACAAGGGAAGCCCCATGGGGCAGGGGGGAAGAGAGAGGATAAATTGGGAGATTGAGAGTAACATATACCTATTGCTATATATAGAATAGGTAATAAGGACCTACTCTATAGCACATATCAATACTCTGTTAATGCCCTATATGGGAGTAGAATTTATAAAAGAGTAGATATATGTGTATGTATAACTCACTTGGCTGTACCCCAGAAACTATCACAATGTTGTAAATCAACTATACGCCAATAAAAAAAATTAAGTTAAAAAATAAAAAATAAGCCTGATAATTTCACCATAGGAAATTAAATTAAATAAACATTAAGGGTATCAACCCTTTGACTTATTTATTGCAAGTACGTTTCTTGGTTCACTAAGCATTTTTTAAAACATAGGTTAAGTAGAGGGCATTACCCTAAGCCTTGGGAATAAGGCACAAAGTGATAAATAATGCATAATCTCTGGAAGCTTTAATTTTATGGGGGAAGAGCAAAGCAACAACAAATGAGCTAAAAATGAAAACAAAAACAAAGTAAGCAAAGCACAGTAGGGTAAACTAAGGATGCAAGCAATGAATATTAAAGGGAGGAGAAGCCATTGTGGTCTAAAATGATCTAGGAGTTCTTCAAGAAAGTTACGGAACATAATCCTCGCCTTAAAAATGGAATATAAGAAACTTTGTGGTTTCATGTTAAGTATAATGATAATATAAAGTTTGCTTATATAAGTTTTATATTATCAGTAAATTTTTTGAAT
>NW_011478378.1:4320-5807 GCF_000754665.1 Bison bison bison | reverse complement strand
CACCAACTCCCGGAATTTACTCAAACTTATTTAAGTCTATTTATAATGATTTAAAATTCACAGTCCAAAACCGCAATTACATTTGCACCAACCTAATAGTATTGAATTGCTGTATTGCATTCAGTGAAATAGACATAAAATTCATTTTGTTATTTTTGTTAAAGACAATCTTAATGTTTTAGGCATTGTGTAATAAGCTAGAATATATAATTTTCTCAGTGTTTTCAATTTGTGTTTTAGTTTTTATTTTTTATAAATCACATGCTTCAGACTTTTTAATTCTTCATCTAATGCTGTGTCAGTACTGTAGCAACACCATAGTCCTAAGTATGTGGCAAATACTTTAAATTCACTTTCACCTTTTAGTTTCCTTAATTTAACATTGTTTTTTTTCATGGCTTATATTTGGCTTGATTTAGAATTTGTAACGGAGAAGGCAATGGCACCCCACTCCAGTACTCTTGCCTGGAAAATCCCATGGACAGAGGAGCCTGGTGGACTGCAGTCCATGGGGTCGCTAAGAGACGGACATGACTGAGCGACTTCACTTTCACTTTTTACTTTCATGCATTGGAGAAGGAAATGGCAACCCACTCCAGTGTTCTTGCCTGGAAAATCCCAGGGATGGGGGAGCCTGGTGGGCCTCCATCTATGGGGTCACACAGAGTCGGACACGACTGAAGCGACTTAGCAGCAGCAGCAGCGGAATTTGTAAAACCATAAGTGTGCAATTGAAGTTAACCCTCATACGATATGGGTATGGTGTATATGAAAGGTACTTGCAAAGCAACTAAATAGATCAGTTAACAAGAAAGATGCATTCTAATGATACAGTATTGTATTGCAGTTAAGAACAATCTAGGTTTAAATCCCAGCTCCTTCTAGTTTGACTTTAAGCAAGTTACTTAATCTCTCTTTACCTCAGCTTCCTTATCTGTAAAATAAGGCTGATGGAAGTACCTACCTCTGGATTGTTATCAGAATCAAATTCATGTGAATAGTGCATGGCACTTGTAGGTGCTCAATACATACTACTTTTCACTTAAACGCTGATCACCAGAGTTAGAGAGAGCTCTAGGAACCATAGAGATGTGTTCCAAAACTTGGACACATGTCTTGGTGAGCTGAGCCAGTGATTATCTTGTATTTATTTCAGAATAATTTCCTACTCGAGGCTTTCCAGGTGGCACTATTGGTTAAAAAAACAAAAAACAAAAAACTACATGCCAGTGCAGAAGACGTAAGAGATGAGAGTTAGATCCCTGGGTCAAGAAGATCTCCTGGAGAAGGAAATGGCAACCTGTTCTGGTATTCTTGCCTGGAGAATCCCATGGCCAGAGAAGCCTGGTGGGCTATAGTCCACAAGGTCGCAACAAGTTAGGTATGACTGAAGTGACAGCACAGTACAATATCCTAGTCAAAAAGCAGACTTCTGATCTGTGTACAGACCAGAAATGGCTAGCAGAGATACCATCTAAAGAAACTGG
>NW_011478378.1:0-531 GCF_000754665.1 Bison bison bison | reverse complement strand
GGTTTTGATTTGCATTTCTCTGATAATGAGTGATGTTGAGCATCTTTTCATGTGTTTGTTAGCCATCTGTATGTCTTCTTTAGAGAAATGTCTATTTAGATCTTTGGCCCATTTTTTGATTGGGTCATTTATTTTTCTGGAGTTGAGCTGTAGGAGTTGCTTGTATATTTTTGAGATTAGTTGTATGTCGGTTGCTTCATTGCTATTATTTTCTCCCATTCTGAAGGCTGTCTTTTCACCTTGCTAATAGTTTCCTTTGATGTGCCTAATTCTTTTTAATAGAACTTATCTATCCAAAAGTTCATATCTTACTTGCATTGGTTAGAAGTTTCTGTACTTGTGGTACTTTTTTGTTGACAGTCTTGTAAGAAATATAATAATATTTAACTTACATTAAACCTAGGCACAATGAAAATAGTCTGCCTAATGTTAATGATTCTTAGATATGTCTACATTAGATCAACAAAGAAACATTAATACCAAGTATTTATACTAAATATTCCCTAGTTCACATGAACCTGAAATACATTT
>NW_011478377.1:14014-16816 GCF_000754665.1 Bison bison bison | reverse complement strand
AAGATACCCATGTAATGTGTTGATGGGGGAATTGAAAGGCTGAGCTGTCTGAGAAAGACTCAAAGGCAGAATGCTGGGAGGTGCTGAGTGTTAGCTCAGTCTCCTGGTAGGTACTTTTCATTCATTTCTCTCTAGCACGTGGTGTATTTGCTTTTGTTTTGTCAGAGAATTTGGTGCCAAGTGTGGGAAGCAATTATTAGGGTTGGTGACAATCCACATATGTGGAATTTTGAGGGCTTTTACAGATTTTATAGATTTGGTGCAGCTCCACAGCAAACTATAAAATCACTATTGCAGCTCAGAAGGTTGTAAAAGTTAAAGTACAAATATCTGAATTATGGGGTCCAGGAAAGCATGCAAGCAGCAGTTTAGTGACCGTGTTCATCAACATCAGGTAGCATTCTAGTGATTCACTTGGGTAAATACTTTTAGCAGCTTTTTGCCATTATAATTCCTTGAAGTAGACTGATAATTTTATTTTCACACTTGGTGATGACATATGGACCAAGGTTATGTAGGGCTTCCCAGATGGTGCAGTGCTAAAGAATCTGCCTGCTGATGCAAGTGACCCAGGAGATTCAGGTTCGATCCCTGGGTTTGGAAGAATCTTTGGAGAAGGAAATGGCAACCCACGCCAGTATTCTTTCCTGGAAAATTCCATGGACAGAGAAGCCTGGCAGGCTACCGTCCGTGGGATTGCAGAGTTGGGCACCACTGAGCACACACGCAGACAAGGTTATGTAACAGACAGACAAGGTTTCTAATAGGGTAAGTAGAGCGAGATCTTCACTTTTGAGATAAAGAAGTTGGTGTATTTTATTAGTTATATTATTAATAGTTACATTATTTTACATATTTTACTAGTTACATTATTTTTTGGTCCTTATTTTGTTCTATTTTTGAATTTGAAGTCTGTTATATATTGATAGAAATGGGTTAAAAATATCAAATTCTGCCATGCATCTATACATTTTTGTTCAATACATTTTGGGACACTTTTAGTTGGCATATTAAAGTTTATAAATATTATGTCTTTCAGTTCAGTTCAGTTCAGTCGCTCAGTCGTGTCCGACTCTTTGTGACCCCATGAATCACAGCACGCCAGGCCTCCCTGTCCATCACCAACTCCCAGAATTCCCCCAGACTCACGTCCATCGAGTCAGTGATGCCATCCAGCCATCTCATCCTCTGTCATCCCCTTCTCCTCCTGCCCCCAATCCCTCCCAGCATCAGAGTCTTTTCCAATGAGTCAACTCTTCGCATGAGGTGGCCAAAGTACTGGAGTTTCAGCTGTAGCATCATTCCTTCCAAAGAAATCCCAGGGCTGATCTCCATTAACATAATACAATGCTCTCTTAACTTAAAATATTTTTAAGACTATGTTGCCTGAAGTGATATTGCCAAACCTGCTTTCCTTTGGTATAAGTTTGATTAGTTAAAATGTACTCAGCCCTCAATTCATTCTATTTCAGCTTTCTATATGTCTCTAGTAAGCAGCATCTTATTGGGCTGTGCTGTTGGATTTTATTTTAATTCAAATAAGACGCTGCAAATGGAGGTAGACGAATTTAGGCCTTTAATATCCAATGCAAGTTTAAGGTGTTTAAACTCACGATTGCCTGTTGTCTTTCCTCTGTGTGGCTTTGTAGATAGAGACTGCGAGCAAAGCTAAGAGATGTGGGAATGGAGCTGGGACGTCTCTGAGCTCCACATGGAGTCTTAATTGTGATTAGCAAGGGGCCAGGTGCTCGCTTGTTTTGTCTGCAGGATTATTGCACACACGTCACATTATGTTCACGCTCTTGTACTTTCTTACTCACTTCACACCTTCACATCTCACATACTCTCGCATGTTTTACATTTTCTAGCTCCATAGCATTTAAAACTTAGCATTGAGGGGTGACTGACACTTCCTGTGTAACCTGCTGAGCACTGTTAAGTGACTGCAGGAGAGCAAACCCTTTGAGACCCCAGATTCAGAGAGAAGTGGAGAAGGGTCGGGGAGCTGATGCCTTGGAGAATTCCATGCGCATCTGGGTCTGGCATCTTGGCAGCAGAGGGTGAGACGCTGGCATGTGCATAGAGCAAGACGAACACTTATTTTCCTCCTCACTTCTGTAACCAGCAAGCAGTGCTTTATCACTACCAGCTATTCCATGGACTAAAATGTTTTATTTCTATGTAATAAGGCAGACATTGCACAGTTTAGCTTACATATTTAAAAAATAATATTCATCTGTCTCAAGGGGGTACCTGTTCATTTTTACTGAGGATAATTGTACCAACAATAGTAGCTACCATTTGCTGAGTTTCTTCAACATGCCCACCACAACACTGCACTTAGGGTACATTATCACCAGCTCTTGTAATCTAGGACAAGTTTTTATTTCCAGCTGATAGCTGAGGAAACTGAAGCTGATACAGCTAACAGACATCAGAGCACCCAGTGTTTAGCTTGAAGTCCTAGGTCTTCCTTGTTCAAGGAGGGTCCCATCTGGGTCACTGTCTGTCATGAACCAGGTTAGGACATAGCTTGGGTTAGAGAATCTGCCCTGTTGGGGAAGCCTTTCTCCTCTCCTGTTCCTTATGGGGAAAGCACTAGAACTGATGAGTAGCATGGGTTTGTGGTCTCAAAAAGTGAAAGTGTTAGTAGCTTAGTCATGTCTGACTCTTTGGGACCCCATGGACTGTAGCCCTCCAGGCTCCTCTGTTCATGGGATTCTCCAGACAAGAATACTGGAGTGGGCTGTCATTTCCTTCTCCAGGGGATCTTCCCGACCCAGGGATCAAACCCAGGTCTCC
>NW_011478377.1:3609-12695 GCF_000754665.1 Bison bison bison | reverse complement strand
ATTCCTAGGACTTGTTTATCTTATAATTGAGTTTTTACTTTCTGACACATTTCCTTTGATTCTTCCACCCTGCTTCTAATAATCACAAATCTGATCTTTGTATTTATGAGTTTTTTTTTTTTTTGAGATCCCACATTTAAGTGATATTGTATGTTACTTGTCTTTCTGTATTATCCCTAGTGGCTCAGATGGTAAAGAATCTGCCTGCAATGCAGGAAATGTGGGTTCAATCCCTAGGTCTGGAAGATCCCCTGGAGAAGGGAATGGCAATCCACTCCAGTGTTCTTACTTGGAGAATTCCATGGACAGAACCTGGCAGTCTATGGTCCATGGGGTCATAAAGAGACAGCCACACACACACACACACACACACATATTATTTCATTTAGCATAAAGCCTTCAAGGTTATTGTTGTAAATGGGGTATTTCCTCATTTTCTGTGACTGAATTTTATATATATCTCATAACTTCTTCATACATTCATTGACTAGCCCTTAAGGTGTTTCCAAGTCTTGGCTATTGTAAATAATGCTGCTATAAGTGTGCTGTGCTTAGTCTTTCAGTTGTGTCCAACTCTGCGACCCCATGGACTATAGTTGGCTAAGCTCCTCTGTCCATGGGGATTCTCCAGGAAAGAATACTGGAATGGGTTGCCACACCCTCCTCCAGGGAATCTTCCCAACCCAGGGACTGAACCCAGGTTTCCCACATTGCAGGCAGATTCTTGACCTTCTGAGCCAGCAGGGAAGCCCATGAATACTGGTATGGGTAGCCTATCCCTTCTCCGAGGAATCTTCCTGACCCAGGAATCAAACTGGGGCCTCCTGCATTGGAGGTGGATTCTTTACCAGTTAAGCTACTAGGGAAGCCTTGCTGCTATGAATATGGGGGTACAAATATTTTTTTGAGTTATGTTTTTGATTTCTTTAAATATATTCCCTGAAGTGGAACTTCTAGATCATATGGTAGTTCTACTGTTAATTTTTGAGGATACCTCATGTTGTTTTCCAGAGGGATCCCTTGTGGCTCAGACGGTAAAGAGTCTGCCTGCAATGTGGGAGACCCAGGTTCATTCCCTGGGTCAGGAAGATCCCCTGGAGAAGTAAATGGCAACCCACTCCAGTATTCTTGCCTGGAAAATCCCATGGATGGAGGAGCCCACGTGGTCACAAAGAGTTGGACACAACTGAGCAACTTCACTTTCTTCTTTCTTTTGTGTTATTTTCCAGAGTGCCTGTACAGTTCCACCAGCAGTGCACAAAGATTTCCTTTTCTCCACATCCATGCCGGCATTTGTTATCATTTGTCTCTTTGATGTTGGCCGTTTTAATGGACGTGAGGTGATATCTCATTGTGGTTTACATTTGCATTTCTCTAATGACTAGCGGTGATGAGGATCTTTTCATCTGCCTGTCACACTTTTCTAAATCTGTTTTGGAGAAATGTCTATTCAGGTCCATTGCACATTTTATAGTTGGGTGATTTTATTTTTGATATTAGTTGTATGAGTTCTTTACATATTTTGGATATTAACCCCTTATCAGACATGTGGCTTAAAATACTTTTACCATTATGTTGTCTTTTTACTTTTTAAATCGGAATCTTTGTATATTTTTATGATACGTCCTTTGTATTAATGTGGCTGTTTGTGGGTGAAAGGAGTAAGAGAATGAGCTTTTTTGTTCACTATTCTAGGTGTTTCCAAGACTTGCTGTATAATCAGTGCCTTTATGACCTTTCCTTCTTTTATGGAAGTAGTTTGTTTCCAGTACATCGGAGCATTCAAAATTAGGCTGAAAACAGCAACTCTAGTGATTTTCTAGCAGCAAGAAACTTTTTCTTTGATGAGGGGGAAATTCTGGAGGGTCAGGAAGGAAGGTGTGTTCTGAGGTGGAACTTAGGGGAGGAAATGTATCAACTTACAGATCCTGGGTGCAAAACCAAACTGGTCTCTATTCTAAATGAACAACTAGTTTCTTTTTTTTTTTTTCCAGTAAGTCCGATGACGATATGAGTAACTTGGCATAGAGAGAGGGAAGGATGGTAAGTAAGCCTACTATACTTTCTAGCAAGTGGCCCTAGCCAGCTTCACTCTAAGTTTTAAAATTTACATTTTAAAGATTCTTTTAATCTACTGTTCTAAAGAAGTTTCTGAGCATGTTTTTTGGAATATCCAGATTACCTGGTGCTGGAATGGGAAAGGGGATGTTCAGATGTTCGCACACTTCGCAGGGCTCCAGCGTTCTGGGAGGAAAAGTGCTGGGTGATCTCTATTTGCACCAGTGTTCCTTGTGACTTTTACTCAATGGTCTGAGTGGAGATCCTTCATCCTGTGCCCTTTTTAGGGAAGCAGGAGAAAAAAAGGATCTTCACAGGTGGCACCAGTGGTAAAGAACCTGCCTGCCAATGAAGGAAACATAAGAGATGTGGGTTCGATCCCTGGATCGGAAAGATCCCCCAGAGGAGGGCATGGCAACCCACTCCAGTATTCTCGCCTGGAGAATCCCCATGGACAGAGGAGCCTGGTGGGCTACAGTCCATAGCGTTGCAAAAAGTTGGACACGACTGAAGTGACTTAGCATGCATGCACAGGAAATAAAAATCAGGCTCCTTTTTTATATGAAAGGAAAGATTTTCCAGCTCATTCCATCTTTACTGTCTGCGAATCTCATTCTGATATGTGTTCTGGTATGTACTTAAACACTGACATCTTTCTATTAACTTTTATAAATGGCTGATGATGAATAATGGCTCCCACTGCCCCAGGGTAGACTACTGAGAAAATTTAAAATTAGTCTTCTGGTCTCATCTTTGGTTAGTAAAACCAAATGCTTGTGAACAAGTTCAATTACAGTTTAATACATTATTGCTCTAATGATGTTTTGCACTGATTATTTTTATAACAACTTCATAGTTTATATTTACAAGAATATTGTGAAATTAGAGTACAAAGTTTACATACATATACTCCTCACCATGTCCCCTATCATTAATATATTATTCTATTACATTATTGTGGTGCCTCTATTATAGTTAATACATTATCATTAACTAAGTCCATATTTTATTTATGTTTACTTAGTTTCCACTGAGTGTCATTTTTCTGTTCCAGGATCTCATGTAGGACACCATATTACTCTTAATTGTACACATTATGTTACACTTGACACTAAGTTGCCAAATCTCTTTAGTCACCTCTTGGCTATTTCTTAGGCTTTCTTTGCTACGTGTGACTTTGAAAGTTTGAGGAAGACTGATCAGGTATACTGTAGGATGCCCCTCTCTTGGAATTTCTTTCATGATTAAACTGAGATTAAGGATTTTGGGAAGAAGGCAATGGCACCCCACTCCAGTACTCTTGCCTGGAAAATCCCACACATGGAGGAGCCTGGTAGGCTGCAGTCCATGGGGTCGTGAAGAGTCAGACACAACTGAGCGACTTCACCTTCACTTTTCACTTTCATGCTCTGGAGAAGGAAATGGCAACCCACTCCGGTGTTCTTGCCTGGAGAATCCCAGGGACGGGGGAGCCTGGTGAGCTGCTGTCTATGGGGTCGCACAGAGTCAGACACGACTGAAGTGACTTAGCAGCAGCAGCAGCAATGTTAAAGGTAAAGTGCTATAGTTTCCATATTGTATCAAGAGTACATACTATCAGTGTGACATCACTGTTGATGTTGACCTTGATCATCTGGCTAAGGTGGTATTCGTCAGGTGTTCTTAGTCTTCTTTTCTCTCTTTCCATAGTGTACTCTTTGGAAAGAAGTTATCTTGTTCAGCACACACTTAAGGAGTAACTGATCCTCACCCTCCTTTTGCATGAGGTTGTTTTATGTTACACTTAGATTCTTTTGTCATGGATTGCTTAGCATTAGTGGGCCCCCAGCCTCCTAAGTGATTTAAAAATATTTGCATACATTAAGGTTTATTCTTTGTTCTGTGAAATTATACGCTCTATTTTGCTGCTCTGCTAAGCCATGTCTGACTTTTTGTGACCTTTTAGACTGCAGCCTGCCAGGCTCCTCTGTCCATGGGATTTTTCAGGCAAGAACACTGGAGTGGGTTGCCATTTCCTTCTCCAGGGGATCTTCCTGACCCAGGATCAAACCCACATCTCCTAGGTCTCCTGCATTGGAGGCGGATTGTTTACCTGCTGAACCATTGGGTAAAATTCTATGGTTTCACAAATGCAGAACATCATGTATCCACCATTACCATATCAGAAAGTTTCCCTGACCCTAAAACTATCCTCTCTGATTTGCCTATTCAACCTTCCCAAACTCATGGCAACCACTGATCTTTTCACTGTTGTTTTCACTTCGCTAAGCAGAGCTGTAGTTTTGCTTCTTCCAGGGACTTCCCTGGTGGCTCAGATGGTAAAGAGTCTGCCTGCAATGTGGGAGACCTGCATTCGATTCCTGAGTTGGGAAGATGCCCTGGAGAAGGAAATGGTAATCCACTCCAGTGTTCTTGCCTGGAGAATTCCAAGGTCAGAGGAACCCGGAGCCTGGCAGGTTAGAGTTCATGGGTTGCAGAGAGTTGGACATTACTGATTGAGTAACACACACACACAGTATGTAGCTTTTTCATATTGGTTTATTCTACTTAGCAATATGCATTTAATGTTCATCAGTATCATTGGGTATGTTGATAGCTCATTTCTTTTTATATGGAATACTATTTTCTTGTGTTAGTATACCACAGTTTGTTCATTCACATATTGAAGGACATCTTTGCTTCTAATTTTGGAAATTATGAATATACTGAATAAACATTTGCATGCAGATTTTTGTGAGGACTTAAGTTTTCAAACCAGTTGGGTAAATATCTAGAAGTGTGATTGCTGGATCATATGGTGAGACTATGTTTAGCTTTGGAGGAAACTGACAAGTTTTCTTCCAAAGTGGAATTACCATTTTGCATTTCCCCCGGCAATGAACGAGAGTGCTTGTACATGTTTGCATGTTTTTTTCCAGCAACTGGTGTTTTAAGGCTTAAATACTTACCCATTCTAACAGGTATGTAGCTCTTTTAATCTATTTTTCACTGTTTCAATTTGTAATTCTCTAATGATATGTGATATTGACAATTTTTTTTCACATACTTATTTGGTATCTGTGGGCTTCCCTTGTGGCTCAGATGGTAAAGAATCCACCTGCAATGCAGGAGACCTGGGTTCAGTCCCTGGGCTGGGAAGATCATGTGGAGAAGGGAATGATAGCCCACTCCAGTATTCTTGCCTGGAGAATCCCATGGACAGAGGAGACTGGTGGGCTATAGTCCATGAGGTCACAAAGAGTTGGACATGACTGAGCGACTGCACAGCACAGCATTTGGTATCTGTATAGTTTCTTTAGAGAGATATGTTTAGATCTTTTCACACTTTAGAATTGGGTTGCTTGTTTTCTTATTGTTGTATTGTAAGAGTTCTCTGTATATTTTAGATATGTCCTTTTTTCAGAAATGTGTTTTGCAAATGTTTTCTCCCAGTTTGTGGTTTGTCTGTGATACTGTTTTTCAATGTATTTTCACACTCTAATGGGATACTTGGTGAGGAAAAGAAGTGAGTCGATTGTAATGTCTCTATGTGAAAATGCTCAACCTACTCCCTCTAGGAATTTATTTTTCATTGCCTTTCCAAAGGCATTGTTCTTTTCAAAGTCTTATGCACAGTGTAAGAAAGATATTATGAGCAGATATCAGTACCCAAATATGTAAAGAAAAAGTGCATTTAAAAAAATTTGATTCTCCATGTTGAGTTGATTTATAGTGCTTTCCAGGTCTACTGTATCCTTCTACTTTTCCATCCATTCTATTAATTTTTGAGAGTTTGATATTGAAACTCCAACTAAAAATCTTAATTTGTTTACTTAAAAAATAATTGTAATATATAATGGAACTGTATATTTTATATTTTCCAAGTTTCCTATAAATGTGCTATCATACTTTCATAATTTAAAAAAGAAAAAAAGAGAAAGGTAGAAAGAAACAGATAAAGTTCATTTAATTACTGTATGTTTAACCCAATTTAAAAAATTTGATTCTCACAATGACCCTGTGATATAGATGAGGCGGGTGTTTGTAATCATGTTTATTATCAACTTTGATAGGAAAGTTTTGAGATAAGGAGACACCCAGGAAAATAACATGATTTGCCCTGAGTTTCACAGTCAGCAAGAGATGAAGCCTTGACCACACTTCTTTTTTTCTCCTGGCCCCAGATTCTCTTACCTGTGTCACACTAGCTGCTGCTGCTGCTGCTAAGTCGCTTCAGTTGTGTCCAACTCTGTGAGACCCCATAGATGGCAGCCCACCAGGCTCCCCTGTCCTTGGGATTCTTCAGGCAAGAACACTGGAGTGGGTTGCCATTTCCTTCTCCAATGCATGAAAGTGAGAAGTGAAAGTGAAGTCGCTCAGTCTTGTCTGACTCTTAGCGACCCCATGGACTGCAGCCTACGAAGCTCCTCCATCCATGGGATTTTCCAGGCAAGAGTACTGGAGTGGGGTGCCATTGCCTTCTCTGTGTCACACTAGAATTCTGTCCAATTAATGGGAAACCATTATTGCTTTGGTTTAAAGTGCAAGCTCATGGATAATCCACATAGGTAACCATTTATTTTTCTGATGCATTTGATCTTTGGCTGAGTTGGATAAATAACTTGTTCAAAATGGAATGAGCTAAGGTGCATCCTGAACTTTTAACTCCATCTTTGCTTTCATGATGTTTTGCAGCCTCAGTTATAGTCTATCATCTGATTCTTCCAGAGAATCCTTTGTTGGATGCAGTGTTTTAGTACAGATAGTCCTTGGGATTTACCAATGTTTTCTTTAAAAGTTTGGGAGGAAAATATCTGGTATTTAACCAATTTGAAAACTGAAAGTTCCTTTAGGGCAGGATTTCTCAAACTTGGCGCTGTTGTACTTTGGGCCAGATATTTTTTTTGTTGTGGAGGGCTCTTGTGCATGGTAGATACTAAGCAACATTCCAGGACTCTACCCAATACAATAGATGCCAGTAGCATCCCTCTCAGTTGTCATAATGAAGAATGTCTTGGATACTGCCAAATGTCCCCTTGTGGGGAGGAAACACTTTCTGTCAGGCTCTACTGCTCTAGTTTTAAACTGTTTAGTGAACAGTGATTTAGCCAACAGTAGATTCCCTGGTGGCTCAGACAGTAAAGAATTTGCCTGTAATATGGGAGACTGGGGTTCAATCTCAGAGTTAGGAAGATCCCCTGGAGGAGGAAATGGTAACCCACTCCAGTATTCCTGCCTGGAGAATCCCATGGACAGAGGAGCCTGGCGGGCTACAGTCCATAGGGTCGCAAAGAGTCAGACATGAACTGAGTGACTAACTCATTGACTAACACACACACACAGATCATATTAGGTTAATGTCAAGAAGATACTGATTTTATAAGCTAGCAAAATTCATTGTTCTATATTTTTATTACCTTATTGGTATTGTAATTTAGTATTGTTGTAGTTGTTTAGTTGCTCAATTGTGTCCAACTCTTTTGCAACCTCATGGACTATAGACCGCCAGGCTCCTGTGTCCATGGGATTTCCCAGCAAGAATATTGGAAAGGGTTTTGCCATTTCCTTCTCCAGGGTATCTTCCTGACCCAAGGATCAAACCCGCATCTCCTGCTTGGCAGGCAGATTCTTTACCACTGAGCCACCTGGGAACAGATTCTTTTAATTTAGTATAGCAAAATAAAAAACATTTTATTCAAAATTGTGAATAAAATGGAAGGAATAGGGCTAAACTAGGGGAGGGTTAGGAAGGATGACATGGAGGTCAACTATGGGTTAAATAAATTTTTGGCAAGGTTAAACAATTTTATGGCCCATGGAAAAGTTCCTCATAGAAGCATCTTTTGCCTTTTGTCTTTTCATTGTAGAATCATGGAATTTTATTGTCTGTAGGGCCTATAGTGATGAAGTAGTAAGTGCTAGAACAGAATAAAGGGTGAAATATTATTGTTGGATCCAGTTTCTATTTTAACACAGTCTATTACTCTGAGTACTATAATATACATACTTTAATTATAGAAAATCTATAATTCATTATGAGCTTCCCTCCTAGCTCAGTTGGTAAAGAATCTGCCTGCAATGCAGGAAACCTGGGTTCAATTCCTGGGTTGGGAAAGTCCCCTGGAGAAGGAAATGGCAACCCACTGCAGTATTCTTGTCTGGAGAATCCCATGGACAGAGGGGCCTGACAGACTACAGTTCTTGGGGTCGCAAGAGTTGGACACGACTTAGCGACTAAAGCACCACTACCATAGTTCATTATAGCATTAATTATAGCATAGACATAATCTAGGAATTACACATTATAACACTTGAATATTGAATTTAAAAATTGTCCCTCTCTGAAACTGGGACCCCTAGAGAAATGGCTGATTCTAGAGCTAGGGCAGGGAAAATTCATGAGCCTGGAACATTTTGTGGTAAAAGGAAGGGGAAAAATGAGAAGCAGGGCATGTCAAAGGAACATGGGCGCTGAATTCTAAGAGTTACCAGTATCCAGAGCTGGAACAATTGAAGCAATAAAAATAAATAATAAATAATACTTAATTACAATCTGAACAATACAATATTTATAAATTCATATTGATATAGAAATAAAGGATTGAATGAATATTTAAGTGGTAGAGAAGTGACAAGTCTTTATTACAGAAAAATTCCAAATAGTAAATGTAGAAAGAATGAGGGAAATGGAGAAAACACCACTAGCATGCCACAGTAATAATTGCTGCAGACAAGATTCATGGATGAAAGCTAAAATGAATGGCTGAAATATTAAGGAGCAACAGAATATTTGCTCAAAAAAATTCTCCCCCAAATATTCATTAACTACTGTTGTGAATTTAGTACGTGTCTACAAATTTTTGGTACTTCAGTTCAGTTGCTCAGTCATGTCTGACTCTTTGCGACCCATGGACTGCAGTACTGGCCTCCCTGTCCGTCACCAACTCCCAGAGTTTACTCAAACTCATGTCCATTGACTTGGTGATACCATCCAACCATCTCATCCTCTGTTGTCCCCTTCTCCTCCCACCTTCAATCTTTGCCAGCTT
>NW_011478377.1:2384-3264 GCF_000754665.1 Bison bison bison | reverse complement strand
TGGCTGCAGTCACAATCTGCAGTGATTTTGGAGCCCCCCAAAATAAAGTCTGTCACTGTTTCCATTGTTTCCCCATCTATTTGCCATGAAGTGATGGGACCGGATGCCATCATCTTAGTTTTCTGAATGTTGAGTTTTAAGCCAACCTTTTCATTCTTTTCTTTCACTTTCATCAAGAGGCTCTTTAGTTCTTCTTCACTTTCTGCCATAAGCGTGGTGCCGTCCGCATATTTGGGGTTATTGATATTTCTCCCAGCAATCTTGATTCCAACTTGTGCTTCAGCTAGCCCAGAATTTCTCATGATATACTCAGCATATAAGTTAAATAAGCAGGGTGAAAATATGCAGCCTTGACATACTTCTTTCCCAATTTTGAACCAGTCTGTTGTTCAATGTCCCATTCTAACTGTAGCTTCTTGACCTGCATACAGATTTCTCAGGAGGCATGTCAGATGGTCTGGTATTCCTATCGCTTGTAGAACTTTCCACAGTTTGTGGTGATCCACACAGTCAAAGTCTTTGGCATAGTCAATGAAGCAGAAGTTTTTCTGGAACTCTCTTGCTTTTTGATGATCCAACAGATGTTGGCAATTTGATCTCTGGTTCCTCTGCCTTTTCTGAATCCAGCTTGAGCATCTGGAAGTTCACGGTTCACGTTACTGTTGAAGCCTGGCTTAGAGAATTTTGAGCATTACTTTACTAGCGTGTGAGATGAGTGCAATTGTGCGGTAGTTTGAGCATTCTTTGGCATTGCCTTTCTTTGGGATTGGAATGAAAACTGACCTTTTCCAGTCCTGTGGCCACTGCTGACTTTTCCAAATCTGCTGGCATATTGAGTGCAACACTTTCACAGCATCATCTTTCAGGATTTGAAATAGCT
>NW_011478377.1:0-2150 GCF_000754665.1 Bison bison bison | reverse complement strand
TAGTCTTTCCCATTCTGTTGTTTTCCTCTATTTCTTTGCATTGATTGCTGAGGAAGGCTTTCTTATCTCTTCTTGCTATTCTTGGAACTCTGCATTCAGATGCTTATATCTTTCTTTGTCTCCTTTGCTTTTCGCTTCTCTTCTTTTCACAGCTATTTGTAAGGCCTCCCCAGACAGCCATTTTGCTTTTTTGCATTTCTTTTCCATGGGGATGGTCTTGATCCCTGTCTCCTAGGTAATGCAAATTACAACATATCTGAGAGAAGAACTTTCTAGGCAGGAGGAGCTGGTAGGGCTGAGATTATAGTGTACACACTTGTCTTTTGCCTTCCTGAGCAAGCAAGCAGGTCATCGTGGCTGCAGCAGTGAATGAGGGTGGAGTTATAGGAGAGGAGGTTGGACAGGTGTGGGAGACAGACCGTGGAAGCCTCGGAGGCCATCCAGAGAATGCTGTCTTTTATGCTGAGTGGGGAGCCATGGAGAGGGTGTTGAGCAGAGGAGTGATGTGATAAAACTTAATTGTCTCCCCCTTGGGCTTCCCTTGTGGCTCAGCTGGTAAAGAATCCACCTGCAATGCAGGAGACCTGGGTTTGATCCCTGGAAGATCCCCTGGAGAAGGGCAAGACCACCCACTCCAGTATTCTGGCCTGGAGAATTCCATGGACTGTATAGTCTATGGGGTCACAAGCATACATGACTGAGCAACCTTCACTTGAGGCATGTAGGGTCATAGTTCCCAGACCGGGGATAGAACCTGCGTCCCCCTGCAGTGCAAGCTCAGACTCTTAACCACTGGACCACCAGGGAACTCCCCAAACTAGTTTTATTTACTTATTTATTTTTGATTATAAATCTATATAGTTTTATTAAGACAAAAAACTGACAGTGTTGATATGAAGTTTACATTTAAACAACTTTTCACAAAAACCTAACACATGCCTAAAAATTACAATGGAGTTCTAGATGCAGATCAAGATGATGTCAACAACTGATGGATCTCATGACTCAAGACAGCGTTTTGGATTTTAGTTAGTTCTTAGGATTAAAAAATTTGTTTTGTTTTAAAGTGAACCACTACCCCAGTATGAATATTTATCTTCTCCTGAGACCAGGGCTTTTGAAATCATTCAACTCTTGAACTTGTGCTGTCAGTGACTGAACCCTGCCACCAATGGTTTCAAAGTTCAAAAAACAGAGGCTCCAAGAGTTTTCCACCCTATGAGCACCGGCCCTTGTCTTTCCCTACTCACTTACCTCCTATACCACTCTCTGCCCTTCCCTAAATACTTCACCAGTGGCTTGGGTGGAGAAGCTGATATTTGTAACTTCACAATAGGAAAAGAAAGGGTCTTCTTGTCAGTTTCATGAGTAGCACCTCTAAGACAGAATGATCTGCCTGTGTATACACTCCAATAAGACTTATCCTCCTCAACCAGTTTCCATCCCCCAAATGGCAGCTTTGGTAGCTTCTTATTCCTTTGTTGGGAACAGCATTAAGCTCAGGCAGGGAATACCTTGGCTTCTAAGTTTCAGGCATTCACAGCTTTTAAACAGTCTCTCACAGTCCTCATTTAGGTTGCCAATGACATTTTTTGAAAGGATACAATATTCTGGACACAGAACCCAATCATCATTAGTTGTTCTTTCCTTTGTTTCACCGTTTCCCCAAATTTTAACAAAAATGATCCTAACCCATCTCCCTTCTTTCCCACCCCACCCCACCCACCCCAAATAATACACCAGTAATAGCCAAAAACTACACACATGCTACGCTGTAAAAATGCAGAGTTAACACTATCGGGAAGAAGGCTGTGTGGGTTGTGGAGATGCTCTTTGAAGATCTACAGTACTTCTTGCTCTCCCACATCCCATTCTACGTTTTGTCCTTCATAGAAGGCCCTTTGCTTTTTTTTAAAGCAAAGTTCAGAACGGGTTGCCTTGAAACACTGACCCTCCTTCCCCTCCACTGGGATGGGTGTGCAAACTGTACAGCATGGAATGGCTTTGAAGCCCTTGGGCTGCTGTAGGGCACAGAAACTATACTGGCTCTTCAAAGGCATCTTCTCAAGCCACCTTTATGGTGTCAAGACAAGGAGAACTCCTTCTTTCCCCACTTGAAACCCACAGTCAGATGTGACAGGGGCTGGTAT
>NW_011478376.1:20071-21149 GCF_000754665.1 Bison bison bison | reverse complement strand
TAAATTCTAAGTTTGAGAGAACAAAATGTTCTCCTAAATTAATTATTACCCAGTTTTTAACTGCAAATTGATATACAGAATATAATAAATCTTGAGACATTCATGCCAACTAATACTTTTTAACTGGGGGCTTCCCAGGTGGCTCAGTGGTAAAGAATCCGCCTGCCAATGCAAGAGGGCAGGTTCGACCCCTGGGTTGGGAAGATCCCCTGGATTAGAAGACGGCCACCCACTCTAGTATTCATACCTGGAAAGCCCCATGAAGAGAGGAGCATGGTGGGCTACAGTCCACAGGGTCGCAAAGATTCAGACATGACTGAGCATATACACAGGCAACGCTTTTTAACCATATAAAACTCTGACTTCTTACAGAAAAAATGTATATATAAGAATTCAAGAAGCTCAAAAGTCAACTAGTTATATAAATACGTGCATCATCCACCTAACAAGGCAGCAAGTGTACAAATCCAGGACGGCCGGGTGGCTGGTACCTTCTCGTCCAGGGCCTTGTGGTGCTCAAACAGCAATTTCAGCGCCCTGAGCACCTCCACCTCGCTGGTCATGCTGGCTGGGGACTGTGCCTGCCGCTTGCCCGCCGTCATCTGGAGGGACGGCACGTACCAGGAAAGCAGGCACTCCAGGTGCTCCAGCAGCAGCTGCAGGGCAGGGCCAAAGGAGCACCTTCAACCTCATGCTTGAATTCAGGGCCGATAACTCCTCTCAGCCTCACGCTAAAGCTGAAACCATGCTAAGGCACATCAGAATCCCGCCAGTTCTGTCTAAAGTTAAGAGTGGACTTCCCCAGTGCCCCAGTAGTTAAGACTCCACACTTCTGCAGGGCTCATGGGTTTTAATCCCTGGTTGGGAAACTAAGATCCCACACAAAGTGTAGCATGGACAAAAATTTAAGTTAAGAGAACTCCCCCCTCAAATGTACTAAGATTACATTAGCTCTCATCATAAATTTGAAGCAAGCTATGAGAACCCCGAACTGATCCACCCCGGTCTGCTCAGGGGGAAGATGTGAAAAATGACTTGAAAATCAGACAAAGTTTAAAGACAGCAACACGGAGGCCAG
>NW_011478376.1:9187-17386 GCF_000754665.1 Bison bison bison | reverse complement strand
AGTCCCCAGGGTGCTTGGGGTCCTGTATCCACCCATCTCAGCGATTATAGACTCTGGGAGAGACAGAGTACAGTTTGGGGTCCCGCCCGCAGTTCACCCTGAACACATTCTCTTTTTTTTGGCTTTATCTACTGGAGTTCTCTGAGATGTCTTTTTAAAACCTCAACTGTTGCTTTCAAAAAGACTGTAAAATCACTGTGCTCAACGTTAAGAATAAAACCTTCATTTTCAACCTTAAAGTGAAACTGGAGGGAAGACTAAAAGCAGTCTTTTTTTTTTTTCAAATTGAAAAAGAAAACTACATGTGACCATGTCACAGCATACAGGTCACATAATCCCTCCCTCCTGAGCCTTCTCCTCCACCACCAGCAGCCCGTCATCACAAGGCCTGCCCTGGGCTGGCAGGGGCAGGGGAAGAGGGCAGACTGGCTCCTCTGTCTCCAGGCCACATGGGCTGCTTGCTCCACCTCCTTCTCAAGTTTATGTGGCACTGAAACAGCCCAGGCAAGCCGGGGATTCTGATCAGAAACACAACCGTGGGTACCAAGCAAGGACCCCAGGTTCTTGGTTTCCTCGGTATCAAATAAAGATGATCAATACAATTACTGTGACTGTTACATGTGGCTTCAGATGACAGAAGACACCCAGGGCGTCCCCACTTCCAGTGACAGACACAAGCAGCTAGTAGGTCAGCCTACCAAGAGCTAGAAAAGCTAAATATAGTTTAAAAGAGGTCCTTGCTGCTGCTGCTAGGTCACTTCAGTTGTGTCCAACTCTGTGCGATCCCATAGACGGCAGCCCTCCAGGCTCTGCCATCTCTGGCAGCCACAATCCAAGATTTCAAACAAAAGGGAAGCCCAGTGAGGGAGCTGGAGACTGAGAGGGCTGCTCCTTCCCTCGGGGCATCTGAACAAAGCCGACTCTGTGAAGAAAAGGCAGGGTAAAAGTCAAGCAGAGGGGACTGGCTAATACAGCTCTTGACGGTTCCTTGGGCTGGGAAGACAAAAATTTGAGTGCAGGCCTACTGAATCAGTTCGGATGTCAGAAAACGTACCCAACACTCTGCCCAAACCGGTTGAGCACTATCTGTCACCTCGTGGTACTCAGGAGACACACGGTAGGCTTCAGGACCTGCTGAGAAGTGGGGAGCCTGGGAGGCAGCCCAGGCTTCCAGACGGAGATGCTGGAAAGCTCCTACCTGGGCTCAGAAGGTGGGTGAAGGCTGCTGAGACTGAGCTTACAAGGAACCCCCAGCCACAAGTCTATCAGGCCCTAAGTGAACAGACACCTCTGTCCCCACTGGAGGTCTGTGTCAGAGGAAACTCTGGAGAAGACAGCATCACTCAGAACCTCTAGAGTTTTCCAAACATAATGTCCATCATGCAATCAAAAAAGCAAAAGAGGGTGTAACAACAAACAGGACCAAGAGAAAAAAAACTGAACCAGATCCAGAGGTATCAGATGTATATCAGCATATCAGAGGTATGCTAGAGGTATCAGATGCAAATGTCACCTGTTGAAAAATATACTTGACAAAAGGAAAAATTTCTGAGAATCAAAACCGACTCTCGAACTTTACAATAACAGTGACTGAATTTAAGAATTCAGTCTCTGGGCTTAACATCAAATAGGACAAAGCTGAAAAGATGATCAGTGAACTGAAGGATGGGTCGGGTAAAAAATATATATAAGAGAAAAAAAGGATAGAATATATTGAAGGAGCCCCTTGTTAAACTACGTTGTTAAAAAGTATAAATGGGGACCCTCATGGTGGAGAAAAGACAGAAAGGGGAATAAGAAATGCCTCCAGGGGCTGAAACGAAAGACCCTCTTGATGAAAGTGAAAGAAGAGAGTAAAAAAGCTGGCAAAACTCAACATTCAAAAAAATGAAGATCATGGCATCTGGCCCCATCACTTCTTGGCAAATAAATGGGGAAACAATGGAAACAGTGACAGAATTTATTTTCTTGGGCTCCAAAATTACTGTAGACAGTGAAATTAGAAGATGCTTGCTCCTTGGAAGGAAAGCTATGACAAACCTAGACAGCATATTAAAAAGCAGAGACATTACTTTGCCGACAAAGGCCATTTAGTCAAAGCTATGGTTTTTCCAGTAGTCATGTATGGATGTGAGAGTTGCCCCATGAAGAAGGCTGAACGCCAAAGAATTGATGCTTCTGAACTGGGGAGTTGGAGAAGACTCTTGAGAGCCCCATGGACTGCCAGGAGATTCAACAAGTCACTCCTAAAGCAAATCAGACCTGAATATTCACTGCCAAGACTGATGCCGAATCTCCAATATTTTGGCCACCTGATGCAAAGGACTGACTCACTGGAAAAGAACCTGATGCTGGGGAAGACTGAAGGCAGCAGGAGAAGGGACAACAGAGGATGAGATGGTTGGATGGCATCAATGACTTGATGGTCATGAGCCTGAGCAAGCTCGGGGAGTTGGTGATGGACAGAGAAGCCTGGTGTCCTGCAGTTCATGGGGTCGCAACGGGTCAGACACTGAGCGACTGACTGACTGACAGGGACAGTGACAAGAGTTGGTTCAAGAATCAGACCACTGACTCAAAAATGAAAACCACACATTGGTTTCAGCTCCTCTGTGGGTGCCTAAGGCAAGAAGAAAATGTTCAAGTGCTCAGAGGAAAAAAGGTGTGGCTTTTAATGTCACAACAACACCGAGAGCTGACTTTTCAAGAACAAGGAAGTCAGAAGATAATGGACTGGCATCTGTAAAATGCTGAAGAACAAATAACCACCAACCTGGAATTCTATACCCAAGAAAAACACTCTTCGAAAGTGAAAGCAAAATAGACACCTTTAGGGCAAATGGAAATGAGACAACTCATTACCCACAGACATGAGCTAAAAAAAATATTAAGGCAGTACTTTGGGAAAAATAAAAGTAGTCTCTGATGGAAAAATAAAAAACAAATAAAGACCAACAATGAGGTAACTCTGTGGGTAAATATTAACTCTACAAAACAATGATTTAATGCAAAAAATATACCTAACAATTTAAAGTATAACAGTGACAAGAAGGAAACTGTCATGTCAGGGAGGCAGTAAAAGTACTAAGTTAGTCTTGAATGTAAAACACACGCTGTATCTGTGAATGTACACCCAACAACCTGACAGAGGAGCACAGACTAGAAAAACACTTCATACTTCTAAAAGAAGGCAAAAGAAAAGAACACAGAACAGGTGGGACAAACAGAAAACAAACAGCAACATGGTGTCTACCCACTGAAAAATCAACATTATAAACAGAGCAAATACTCTCATTAAAAGATAAAGTGTCAAACTGATTACAATGAAAACTATACACAGAGATATATATACTATTCACAGAGATACATGTTAAGATGGAAGATCTTTTAGATAGGTGAAAGTAAAAGATACCCAGGCAAACAAGGACAGAAAACTGATGTGGCAATACGACTGTCAAATAGTGTCTAAAGAAAGAAGCATTACTAGTGATAAAAAGGAGCATCTCATACTGATACAAGTTCAGTCTAGCAAGATGAGGATTCTAAATTTGAATGTACCTAATAACATAACCTCAAAATGTCAATACATAAAAACCGACAGAAATAGAAAAGGAGTAACAGCCAAGTTCATAATCCCAGTGGGAGACGTTAAAGACACATCTCTCGTGGAACTGGGCTCCCTGGTATGAAGTCACCTGCAGCCATGAAGTACCTGAAATGCAGCTGGCTCTACAATGAGATGTGCTGCAAGCAGGAAACACAGACTGGGTTTTAAAGACTCAGCATGAAAAAAAGAACGTGAACTATTTCATTAGGTTTTATCATGTTGATTACACACTGAAATGATAATATTTTGAGTGTATTAAAATGAAATATATTACAGGTAATTTCACCTACTTCTGCTTTTACTCAGCGTGGCTACCAGAATCTGAATTACATGAGTGACAAGCCTGATCTGACTGATACACACAGAACACTGCATTCCCACTGATAGATATTATTTTCAAGAGCCCAAGGAACACATAACAAAAAGTATATTGGGCCATTAGGAAAGCTCAAATTATTTCAAAGGACTGATATAATGCAGGGTATACTTACAGAATGCGATGGGCTGACGGTTTATGTGCCCTCAAATTTCACCCCACACGTGATGATGATCCTAGGAGGCAGAGACTCTGGGAGGGGTCAGGCCACGAGGGAATGGGCTCCTGTGCTGCGAGGACAGGGAGAAGCAGCAGGCAGTCTAGGAACCAGGAAACAGGCCTCACCAGACGTGGCACTTGCCAGTGATCTTGGGACTCCCCAGCCTCCAAGACTACAAGAAACAACTTTCTTTTGTTTATCAGCTAGTCTATGGTATTTATAACAGTAGGCCAAAACAGACTAATACAGGGCTCTTCATGGAATTAAGTTAGAAATCAAAAAGGGGTCACTAGAAAAACCTCCCCAAACATTGGGAAGTTAAGTAACATACTGCTTGAAGAATTTCATGAATAATAATTTTAAAAAACACAATGAAAATTAGAAAGTACTTTTCCATAAAAGATAATGAAAATCTGGCTTATTCAAACTTGTGGAATGCAGCGAACTATGTTTAGAGGGTAACTTGAAGCCTTAAACACATATACTGGAAAAGAAGGAACACTAAAAATCAATTAAGCCTCTCTCCCAAGAAACCAGACAAAAAGCATAGCAAAAGAAACACAAGGCAGATGGAAAAAAAAAAAGGAGCAGAAAACAACAAAACAGAAAGCAAATATGAAGTTTTTTTTAGAAAAACAAAGCCAAAAGTTCGCTCTTTGAAAGGACTGATAAAACTGATAAACCCCTAGAGAGATGCTTTACTTAAATAAACCCAAGAAGACACAAAATCAGAAAATTTTATTTGCATGAAAAAAATTAAATCTGAAATTAAAAGCCTCCCCACAATGAAACCAACTGGTTTTGCCAATCAATTCTTCCAAAAATCTAGGGAAGAAAACAGTAATCTCACAGGAACTCTCAGGGTAAACAAGGAACACTCTGCAAACTTGTTTTATAAGACTAGCATAACCTTGATACTAAAACCAACAAGGAAGAAGTACAAGAAAGTAAAATTACAGACCCTAAGTATAGATTAAATAATCCTAAATAAAATACTAACAAATAAAGTCCAACTGAAGGAGAAAACATCAAGATCAGTTTGGGGTTGTTTTAGAATCACAAAATTTTTTAAAGTTAAATCACCACATAAAAGAAAAATCACCTGTTTCAAAATCTGGAGAAAATAAACTTAAGAAAATTTAATGTAATAATTTTAGTTCATGACTAAGAAAAACTTTTAGTAAACTAACAGAGAAGAATTTACATATTTTGATAAAAATATCTACAAAAAAGCTAATATCCTGTGTGATGGTGAAATACTGAAAGCTTTTCCTCTGATAATGCAACAGACAAGGATACTTATTCTCACTACTTCTGTTCACCACTGTACTGGAGATCTTAGTCCGTACAATAAGGCAAGAAAAAGGAAAGGGTTATCACAGCTGTAAAGGGGGAAAAAAAAGCAATTATTTGCAGACATAATTGTGTATACATAAAAAAATACAATTAGAATGATTTGAAGTAAATGGATTTACCAAAGGAATATAGAAAAGTCAATTCTATCTCTATTAGGAATTTATAATAGCACTGAAAATATCAAGATATCTAATTAAACATGTGCAAGACATACAGCAAACTATAAACTTCTAAGATAAAGAAGATCTAAAAAAAATGGAGAGCTATCTGTATTGTGTTCATGGATTATAAGAACAACATAAAAGGCACACACACACACACAGAGTTAACCTTTTGAGGCAATGCCTATGTTGGGCAATCATTCCACGACGTCTATGAGCATCAAGTCATCACAATGTAGACTTTAAATACACACAAACTATATCTGTCAATGACTCCTTAGTGAAGCTGGGGGTCTAAAATCAGGGCCTGGGACCTGGTAGCTGGCAGGTGCGGGAACCCGGGTTCACATGCAGGCTGTACACTTAATCACAGGTGAGACCTGAAGCAACCCAGCAACTCTCCATTTTTCTTTTTCTGGTTTGCTCTGTTCCCCTTGCCATTTGTGTTTAACAGATACCCAGTATCGAGTGAGCAGCGTCAATGCAGCAATAATGTTTCCCCATCTAAGGCAGGAGCATATAACACCAGCAGACTTCCCAATTGCCCTGAGATAACTGGAGTGCTCCATCACAACAGAAAGCAAAGAAACAAGACATTCCCCAAGAGAGAGAGCTGCCCGACGGCAGGGGGAACTAGGTCCACCAGACGTCCCAAGGGAACCCCCAGGGGCTTGGAGCCCACGCTGGGCCCTTCAGCTTGAGACCACACTTGCCTTTCCACCGTTCTGGGGGTCGTGGCAGAAGAAAGCCAGGCCATGGATGGGAGAGAGTGTGGCTGGCCCGTGGGACTCAGGGCAGGACTGACTTCGGTCTGTGCTGGGCTCTATGTCCAGTCACCACGCTTGGAGTGTACAAAGCTCTTGGGATCATTGTAGGTTTCTGGCAAAAAGCAATGGAGCTGAAGTCACTTAGGATGGCTTTTAAGGAAAAAAATCCTCACTAAGGATTCCCTCAGTGCCAGCCTCGGCCCCTAGTGAGATGCAGACTTCTGGTCATCCATGGCTGTGCCCATAGCCCACCAGCTCCAGGGAAGGACTCCGCCTTCTCTTCTCTGTGTGCCATGAACCTGCACAGTGGGCCTTCAGAACCTCAGGAGACTCACCCAACCCCCACTATAGCCAGAACCCTCCCCAGGCATTAAAACAGCTGTGGAGTCACTTTGGCCCAAGCCCTGGTTACAGATCCCTGGAGCCCACTACAGCCTCTACAGCATGATTAATCAGGTCCTTTATACACAGATTCCTGCCTGTCAGATCTGAGCTTTGGATTCATGGTCAGCTCTGTCCTTCCCGTGGCAGCCAGGTGGGCCACAATGCAGACAAAGGAGCTCAGGAGCTGAGTTTCAAGGGAAGCATTGAAAGGACAGCGATGGATGCAACCTGTTGCAAACTGAAGGAGGGTCCCTGCATGTCTCAGAAATGGCCTCTGCTGTGCAGGTGTGGAAGAGGACCCCCATGGTGCAAAGGAAAGAGAGGTACTCAGGGGCAAAGGCTTTGGCCTCTCCGATAGCAGCTCCAGGTGGTAGCTCATGAACAGTGGACAGCCAATGTGGTCACATGAGCGTGATGCTTATTCCCTCACAAAGAAAGAGAAAGGGGGCAGGCTGTGGGAGTACCCGGAGGGTGTGGTGGGGAGGATGAAGAGAGGTGTCCCTCCCCTCTTCAGTGCAAATTGCTTTTGAGTCTCAGAGCTGCCAGAAGGTAGTTACCAAGTCAGGTCCCCACAGTATCCAGTGTGGGCTGGGTGCCTTAGCCCTTGTCACATGGACAAGACACACCATATGGCTTCCCTGAGTTCTAACAGCAGGATCTGGGGGTTTTGTCTAGGTACACACTTCCTTGCTGTAGCTGTGTTACCCCCTTCTTTGAGCCCCAATTTTGTCCTCTAGATAAAGGACATCGATTGCTACCTTAGCAGGTTGCTACCTTAATCCCATGAAGACTAATTAGGGTAATCCTACAATGAATAGCTGGATTTAAGAGATATCAATGAATAGCTGGCCTTAAGAGATATCAATGAATAGCTGGCCTGAAGAGATACTGGGCTTCCCTGATAGCTCAGCTGGTAAATAATCCTCCTGCCATGAGGAGACCCTGATTTGATTCCTGGGTTGGGAATGCTGATCCACTACAGAAGGGACAGGCTACCCGCTTCAGTATTCTTGGACTTCTTTTGTAGCTCAGCTGGTAAAGAATCTGCTGCAATGCGGGAAACCTGGGTTCAATCCCTGGACTAGGAAGATCCCCTGGAGAAGGGAAAGGCTACCCACTCCAGTATTCTGGCCTGCACAATTCCAGCGTGGTTCAAACAAGCTGACAGACAAGCAGGAAAGGACTCACGGGCAGATGGCTTCCCTCCGGTCTCAGGTGGAGCTCCGGGACCACAGTAGGAACTGGCGCTCTCAACCCCTGGGCTCAGCAGCACCCTCCTTCTCAGGCCGGAGGCTCTGCCCTGACAGGCGCAGGAAGACCACCAACTGCCCCAGGCTGACCTCAATCCCCTCCCACAGCTGTAGCCTGACCTCACCTGGCCTCACCCC
>NW_011478376.1:4080-8392 GCF_000754665.1 Bison bison bison | reverse complement strand
ACTCCAGTGTTCTTGCCTAGAGAATCCCAGGGATGGGGGAGCCTGGTGGGCTGCCGTCTATGGGGTTGCGCAGAGTCGGACACAATTGAAGCGACTTAGCAGCAGCAGCTGTTCTGAGGGCATGGCCCAGGGGCCTCCCAAAGGGAATGAATTTTGTCCAAGGAAGCACCTGAGAGGCTGAATCATTTTGCTGTACACCTTAAACAAACAAATTACTGTAAATCAACAATACCTCAATTTAAAGAAAAGATATTCCCTCATCAAAAATTGTTCGAAATTTTGTCAAGTTTTTCCTTCAATTGTTGGCTTTTAGTATGTGTCTAATTGGTTTGGTGGTGTTTTGTGAGGTAGGGATCCGACTAACCTTCCCACATGGATAGCAAATTGTCCCAATGGGACGATTCCTCTGTCCTTTCTCCTGGAAATGTCCTTTCTGCATTTACACATTAAGAAGCTTTTTTAAAAATGCCAAGTATCAAGAACTTCAGATCTTTGGAAATTTGTACAGCACTCCAAAGGCATGTTTCCATTTCTGTGTCTTCTCTTCGCATTTCACCATTTCCAGTTTGTAGTATACATAAGTACCCTCAGAGGGTTCTCTATAGTGAACCGTGTATGTTTCTGTGAGGACAGAGGATGTGAGCAGGGAGGAGGGACTGAGTGACCATGGTGACCATGTGACCATGCTTAGCAACCCCAATATTAAGTCTGGCTGAGACTTCCTAAGGCAAGGTCTGTGTTTCTTCCTCTTGGTGTCTGGATACACAAAACGATGTTGGTGGATTGGGATTTGGGTCCCTGGGTCCACCAGTGTAGATATACCCATAGCCTGCTTTTCCATTATATTTTCCTCCTGTGGGCTCTGCTGAGCTGGTGTGGAGATCTTTCTGCTAAAGGCTTGAGAGGTAGTCAATCATCCCCAGCCTCGTCTGTATTTGTCATTTTTTTAAATATAGCTAATTTTCAGTGTTGTTAGTCCTTGTGTCATTCTGACTTTTAGGCACCTGTGGTTTAATAGACCTCCAACTCCCGAGAGCTCTCTGCCTGGTGGAGACACGGAGAACTCAGGGAGTACACCACATCACACCGGAGCCTGGACCAGAGAGAAGGTTCTTGTCAGGAAGGCTCCATCCCTGCTGTGGGGGGTTCGGGGTTCACATCTGATTGTGCATCCGCTGGGCCCTCAGTGCAGGCCCCACTCTGAGATCTGGAAAGGAGGTGGCTTCCCTCCCTGACACAGAACTAGTAATTTTTTTTGTCCTTGTCCTTGTCCAGTCCCGTTTGGCTCCCAGGCCCTACACCCACAGGATCAGGAGAGCCCAGTTCTAGAGGAGTTTCATACAAGGAGAGGCTCCCCGAGACACTCCAACCCCCGGGCCTAAATAAGCATTTCCTTGGAGTTTCACAGCCTTGGGAGGAGATACTGGGTTTGTGTCCATTTTACAGTTGAATCTGTTGAGGCTCATATCATTGTGTAATTTGCCCTGGGTCACTCTGCAAGTCAGTGGGTAAGTTGGGATTTGAACCCAGACTCTATGTCTTGGAGCCCGTGATTGTACAGCTATTTCTGTTCCTCGGTGAAATTTATTTCAGGTTTTTTTTTTTTTGATGAGTTTGTATATGGGACTGTTCTGTTCTCTCTGTGATGGTTCATATCCTGCTATATTGCTGAGTTTATTAGTTTTAATACTTGTTACTTGGTGGAGTTTTTAGGGTTTCATATAAATCCTGTCATAATTGAATAGTGGCAGTGTAACTTCATCTGATCCAATGGGGATGCCTTTTATTTCCTTTTCTTGCCTAGTTATTCTGGGTAGGACACTTCCACTACTATGTTGAACAAGATTGGTGAGAGTGGGCATCCTTGTACTATTCCTGATCTTTTAGGAAAATCTGTCACCTCTTTACCACTGAGTTGGATGTTAGCTGTGGGCTCGTCTTATATACCCGTTTAGGATGTTCCATGTTTAACTACTGTGTTGAGAGATTGTACCAAAATTGATGTTACACTTTGTCGAAAGCTTTTTCTGCAGTTATTGAGATCAACTGAGTTCATTCTTAATTTTGCACATATTGTGTATCACAGTGGTTGATGTGCAGATAATAAATCATGCTTGCAGGCATAGAATAAATTCCATTTGATTATAGTGTATGATTATATTTAATGTATCTTCAATTTGGTTTGCTAATATTCTTTTGAGGATTTTTACATCCATGTACACCAGGGTCAGGGTTCTCCGGTGGTTCATATGGTAAAGAATCTGCCTGCAATGCAGGAGACCTGGGTTTGACCCCTGAGTCAGGAAGATCCCCTCGAGAAAGGAATGCCTACCCACTCCAATATTCTTGCCTGGAAATTTCTGTGGACAGAGGACTGGGTGGGCTACCGTCCATGGGTCACAAATAACTGGACATGACTAGTGACTCACACTTACAAGAGTGCTTCTTGACATTCTTAGTATCTACATTTAAGATTTTATCTCAGTCAAAAATTACAGTCAAAGGCAAAAATGTCAAAAGTTCAAGAGTCCTTAGACGTAAATGACAATAAGGCATAACAGATGAAAGCAAGAAGGACTCCATATAATTTATTTTTCATAAGAATTTTAGATCTTCAGAGGAATTCTCATTAAACTGAATTAAAATGCAAGCTTTAGTTTAAAATGGAATCCTTTTTTGGTATTATGTTTCTATGTTGAGACTGAAATTTTATTCTTTATGTATGAGATATTAAGCAATACTGTGTAGCTATTAAAATCATATTTTCAAAACCTTTAATGACTTTTATAAGCACTTATAGTGGAAAAACAGCTAGGAATAGAAGATGATCCCATATAGCTTTAGATGACAGTACAGATGTGTTGAATGATAGTTTTCAGATTGTATTTATTTATTTTTAATTGAAGGATATCTGCTTTACAATGTTTGGTTGGTTTTCCTCATACAACAATGTGAATAGACCATAAGTATATTATCCAGTCTTTGGTGAGCCTGCCTCCCACTTCCCACCATCCCACCCTCTAGGTCGTCACAGAGCACCATGCTGGGCTCCCCATGTTATATAGCAACTTCCCACTAGCTAGCTATTTTACATATGGTAGTGGCGATGTTTCAATGCTACTCTCTCAATTCGTCCCACCCTCTCCTTCTCAAGCTGAGTTCACAAGTCTTTCCTCTACATCTGTGTATCTATTTCTGCCATTCAAATATTCACCAGTACCATTTTACAAGATTCCATGTGTATGGATTAATATATTTGTTTTTCTCTTTCTGACTTACTTCACTCTGTATCACAGTTTCTAGGTTCATCCACCTCAGTTAAACTGACTCGTATTGTTCCTTTTCATGGCTGAGTAATATTACATTGTGTATATGTTCCATGACTTCTTTATCCATTGTTCTCTCGATAGGCATTAGGTTGCTTCCATGCCCTGGCTATTTTAAATAGTGCTGCAGTGAACATTGGGGTACATATGTCTTTTTAGAGGTATGTTTTCTCAGGGCATATGGCCAGTAGGGGATTGTTGCATTATATGGTAGTTTTATTCATACTTTTAAAAGAAACTTACATTCCTTCTCCATAGTGGCTGTATCCATTTACATGTCTACCAACAGGGTTCCCTTCTATGTCCTGTCCAGCATTTATTATTTGTAGAATTGTTGATGATGGCCATTCTGACTGGTGTAAGGTGATACCTCATGTAGTTTTGATTAACATTTCCTTAATAATGAGCGATGTGGAGCATCTTTGCATGTGTCTGGTGGCCTTCTTAATGTCTTCTTTGGAGAAATTTGTCCATGTCTTCTGCTTACTTTTCAGTCGGTTGCTTTTTATCTGATATTAGGCTCGATGATCTACTTGTGTACTTTGTAGATAATCCTTTGTCAATTGCTTCATTTACAATTATTTTCTCCTATTCTGAGGGTTGTCTTTTCATCTTTTTTTACAGTTTTCTTTGCTGCTTAAATACTTTGAAGTTTCTCTAGATGCCATTTTTTTACTTTTTGTTTTTATTTCAGTCATTCTCGGAGGTGGATCAAAGAGGATCTTGCTGTGAAAAATGTCAAAGAGTGTTCTGCCTATGTTTTCCTCTAAGAATTTTATAGTTTCTGGCTTTACTGTTGGTCTTTAATCCATTGCAAATTATTTTTGTGTATAGTGTGAAGAAGTGTTCTAATTTCATTCTTTTACATGTAGTTGTCCAGTTTCCCAGCACCACTTACTGAAGAGGCTCTCTTTTTTGTCCTTTCTCTATTGTACATTCTTGCCTCCCTTGTCAAAGAAAAGGTGCCTATAGGAGTGTGGGTTTAT
>NW_011478376.1:473-2147 GCF_000754665.1 Bison bison bison | reverse complement strand
TTTCTAATTGTCTCTTATGATCCTTTCTCTTTCTGTGTTGTCTGTTGTAACGTCTCCTTTTTCATTTCGAGTTGATGTGAGTCTTCTCCCTGTTTTTCTTGATGAGTCTGGCTAATGATATGTCAGTTTTGTTTATGTTCTCCAAAACATATCTTTTTGTTTTATTGATCTTTGCTAGTGTTTCCTTCATTTCCATTTATTTCTGCTCTAATCTTTATGATTTCTTTACTTCTGCTAACTTTGGAGGTTTTGTGGCCATTTTCTTCTTTTTCTAGGTTTTTTAGGTGTTAGATTAGGTTGTTTATTTGATATTCTTTTCAGTTCTTGAGGTAGGCTTCATGTACTGCTAGAAACTTCCCTCTTAACATTGCTTTTATTGCATCACATAGGTTTTTGGTTGTCATTTATTCATTGCCATTTGTTTTTAGGTATTTTTAAATTTCTTCTTTGATTTCTTCAGTAACCTGTTTGAGTTCTCCATGTGTTTGTGTTTTCTACAAATTTTCCTATAAATGATCCCTAGTCATGTATGAGTGTGATCAGAAAATATGCTTGCTATGATTTCAGTTTCTTAAATTTGGCAAGGCTTGATTTGTGACCCAAGATGTGATCCATTCCAGAGACTATTTCATGTGCACTTGAGGGAAAAAAAAATGTATTCTGCTGTTTGGTGATAGAATATTCTAAAGATATCAATAAGGCCCCTCTAGTCTAATGTGTGATTTAAGGCGTATGTTTCTATATTGATTTTCTTTTTTTTTTTTTTTTGTATTTGGGATCTCCAAATTAGGCCTTTATTGTGTGAGAAATCAGGTATTTAATACAGCATTTCTATAAAAACAGAGGAAAAACAAAGTTTAAAGATTGCAGCAAAGAAAATTAATATAGATATATATGGAATCTATATTAATTTTCTTTGTGGATGATCTGTTCATTGGTATAAGTGGGGTGTTAAAGTCCCCTAGTATTATTTTCTTACTATTGATTTCCCATTTCATAGTTGTTTGTATTTGTCTTACGTATTTAGGTGCTCCTGTGTTGGATGCGTGTGTATTATTATTGCAATATCTTCTTCCTGGATTGACCTCTTACCATTATGTAGTGTCCTTCCTTGTCTCTTGTAGTCTTTATTTAAAAGTCTATTTTATCTGATACGAAAATTGCTACTCCAGCTTTCTTTTGATTTCCATTTGCATGGAATACCTTTTTCCAGGCCCTCAGTTTTAGTCTGTGTGTGTCCCTAGGTCTGAGGTGGATGTATTATCAACAACATTTATATGGGGCTTCTTTTTGTTTCCATTCAGCCAGTCTGTGTTTCCGTTGGACCATTTAATCTATTTCTACTTAAGGTAATTATTGATATGCATGATACTATTATTATTTACTTTATTATTCTTTTTTTTTTTTAATGTCTATTCACTCACTTCTATTTCCTGCCTAGAGAACATCCTTTAATTTTTGTTGTGAAGCTACTTTGGTGGTGCTGAATTTCTTAACTTTTGCTTATTTGTGATGAAAGTGCAAGAGGAGAGTGAAAAAGTTGGCTTAAAGCTCAACATTCAGAAAACTAAGATCATGGCATTTGGTCCCATCACTTCGTGGGAAATAGATGGGGAAACAGTAGAAACAGTGTCAGACTTTATTTTGGGGGGCTCCAAAATCACTGCAGATGGT
>NW_011478376.1:0-373 GCF_000754665.1 Bison bison bison | reverse complement strand
TGAGAGTTGGACTGTGAAGAAAGCTGAGTGCTGAAGAATTGATGCTTTTGAACTGTGGTGTTGGAGAAGACTCTTGAGAGTCCCCTGGACTGCAAGGAGATCCAACCAGTCCATTCTGAAGGAGATCAGTCCTGGCTGTACTTTGGAAGGAATGAGGCTAAAGCTGAAACTCCAGTACTTTGGCCACCTCATGCGGAGAGTTGACTCATTGGAAAAGACTCTGATGCTGGGAGGGATTGGGGGCAGGAGGAAAAGGGGATGACAGAGGATGAGATGGCTGGAAGGCATCACCAACTCAATGGACTGAGTTTGAGTGAACTCCGGGAGTTGGTGATGGACAAGGAGGCCTGGCGTGCTGCGATTCATGGGGTCG
>NW_011478375.1:15080-15560 GCF_000754665.1 Bison bison bison | reverse complement strand
ACTATGGTGTGTGTGTGTGTGTGTGTATGTGTGTGTGTGTGTATATATATATATATATATAATTTTACCACATACAGGTACCCACATAGACTAGGGTCTCAGACGGCCCACCCCACCCTGTCCACCTACTTTGTTCATGGGGGTCCTGTGTTTTCCAGGATCTCAGGAACTCCTCCATCCCTCTGCAGAGATCCTGAGCTATATATGGACCAGACCTGGGTAGCCGAGAAAGATTCCTGGATACCTGTTTTAAAGTTTAAAAGATGAGAGAGCTGCACACAAAAATCAAACAGAGACCTTTATTTATTGAGGAACCAAATAACTTTATGTGAAGAACTGGTAAAACTGCAAGAAAAAAACTTAGGTGAACTTATTCTGCAAGGGCAACACTGTGGTCTGCATGGCAGGCAGGGTGACCTTGGGCAGTCACCCGGGACTCGGGGGAAAGTCCAGTCCAGGCTCAGTCCTTGTCACTGGTGT
>NW_011478375.1:8195-11109 GCF_000754665.1 Bison bison bison | reverse complement strand
ATGGCCATTCTGGGTGATGGCCATTTTTGTTGATGGCCAGTATGAGGTCAAAATGGTCAAAACTACCTCCTTGTAGTTTTGATTTGCATTTATCTGCTATTTAGTGGTGTTGAGCATCTTTTCGTGCACTTTGTGCTTTTTGGCCATCTATATGTCTTCTTTGAGGAAATGTCAATTTAGATCTGCTCATTGTTTGATTGTTTGCTTTTTTGACATACAGCTGCATGAGCTGTTTGTATATTTTGGAGATTAGTATCTTGTTGCTCACCTCACTTGAAAATATTTTCCCCCATTCTGTGGGCTCTTTTTGTTTTGTTTTTGATGGTTTCCTTTGCCCTGTAGAAGCTGTTAAGTTTAATTAGGTCCTATTTGTTTATTTTTATTTTTATTATTCTAAGAAGTGTATCAAAAAAGATATTACTGTGATTTATGTTATAGAATGTTCTGCCTATGTTTTCCTCTAAGAGTTTTATAGTGTCCAGTCTTATATTTAGGTCTTTGATCCGTTTTGAGTTTATTTTTGTGTATGATGTTAGAGAATGTTTTAATGTATTTCTTTTATATGTAGCTGTGCAGTTTTCCCTAGAACCACATATTGAAGACATTGTCTTTTCTACATTGTATATTTTTGCCTCCTTTGTGGTAGATAAATTAACCATAGGTGTGTGAGTTTAAATGAAGTTTTCAGTTGTTAGTGAGCTCTTATGAAATCAGATGTCTGATCCTTAGAAGGGTGATGATTTTTCTGCCTCACGTGTCTATTTTTCAGTGGGTCAGTTTCAACTGTAAGACTAAGGCAAGTGAACTTAGGAAAACTCTACCATTGTAGTCTATAAACAGCCCGGTGCAAAAGCACCCCAATGACAGGGTGTCATCAAATGAGCATGGCTGTGTTCCAATAAAATTGTATTTATGGCTGTTGAAGCTTGAATTTTAGAAAAATTTTTGCATGTCATCCATACTGTTCTTTTAACATTTTCTGATCATTTAAAAATACAAAAGCCATTTTAGCTTGTGTGCTGTACACAAATAGATGATGGGTCAGATTCAGCTTGTAAGCCATTGTTTGCTAACCTCTGTTTCAGATAACATGTATACTTTGAAAAACTGTAGAAATGAATTACTACAACTAAATAAAAAATTACAATTGAAAGTGACTGATGAACCTAGTAAAAAATAACAGATGGGACATCATCATGCAACTTAATATACTGCACACAGTTCCAAATCCTTATCTGACTCTCAGTTTATATATAACTGTCAATACCAGTTGCCGGTAGAGAATTTGTTCTCAAATTGAAAAATTATTCAACAAGATTTAAGGCCTACCAAATCACAAAAAATATAGTCTAACTCAGTGACCATTTCTATAGGATGAGACACAGATAAATATTGAGATTGCTGTAATTTGTTTGCTAAGGAAGAAATTCGTGTGTTAAGTCACTCCATGATAATTGGTTGACATTTGTAACTTATTGAGTTTATATTTTTCAATTTTATATGATTTGGTGTTCAATAGTTTCATTTGTGAATTTTATAGAGAATGACTTTATGCTTTTTGTATTTGTTATGACTGAGAAAGAAGTACTACAGTGACAAAAAATTAACTCAAAATGGATCAACAGGCCTAGTGATAAAGTACAAAATTGGAGGTATTCTTACCTCTCCAGACTGGAAAAAATTAGGAGATTCACTCTTATGAAAGCATGTGGAGAGAAACCCAAGGCTGTCCCTGTGCAACAGAGAGAAGATGAAACAAAGGAATGTCACAAGGTTTTCAAATTCTACGCAGGAAACAGGCTACAACTACTCAGATACTAACATATGCTACCCTTTAATAAAAATGAAGAATAACTTTCAGAGAAGAATCTGGGCTCAGAACATGGAGCCTTCAGCACAGAGGGGGAAATCTTGACCTGCAAGGAATTCCTCCTAAGCCTGGCAGCCTAATGAAATATCCATACTGGGCTTTGAAATCACTTGGAATCAGTGACCTCTTTGTTCTGATTTTTTCCATTTTGGAATAGGAATTGGCTAAAGCTCTTATACTTGATGTGTTCTAACATTGTTTATTGGAAAGAGGTAACTTGTTTTCTGGGCTTCCCTGATTGCTCAATGGTAAAGAATCCACCTGCCAATATGGGAGACACAGGTTTGATTCCTGGTCTGGGAAGATCCCCTGGAGAAGGAAATGGCAACCCACTCCAGCATTCTGGCCGGGGAAATCCCATGGACAGAGGAGCCTGGTAGGTTACAGTCCTGGGTTCCAAAAGAGTCAGACACAACTAGACAACAACAACTTGTTTTCTAGTTTTACAGGTATAGAGATGGACAAGTATGTTGTCCTAAGATGGATCATATGCAGAGTCTCACTCTCTGATTTACATAATGCTGATAATTAGGTTTTGGACTTCTAAACTCATTATATGAAATTTTGGACTTGAGTTTAATTTACATTGTAAAGGATTAAGATTCAATGGGATGTTGGGATGGATGAATGTATTTCACATGTGATGTAGATGTGAACCTTTGGGGGCCAGAGGGAAGACTGTGGTAAGCTGAAAATTACACTACCAAAAAATAATCTACATATGAATCTCTGAAACCCATGAATGTAATCTTATATGGCAAAACTAAGACTGTCTTTAGATGTGGTTACTTTTAAGATCTTGAGATGGGAATATTATGCTGGATTATCTAGGTGGGCTCTAAATGCAGTCAGACACAACCACTTAAGAGGGACATAGAGGTTTCACACTCAGAGAGGAAAATGTAATGGGCAGATAGAAAAAAGATTTGAAGATGATGGCCTTAAAGACTGGAGGGATGCAGACAGAAGCCAAGGAAAGCTAGCAGCAAACAGAAAGTGGAAGGAGAAAGGAAGATTCTACCCTGGATCCTCCAGAGGATATAT
>NW_011478375.1:4143-6496 GCF_000754665.1 Bison bison bison | reverse complement strand
ATACTAACGCATATATATGGAATTTAGAAAGATGGTAACAATAACCCAGTGTACGAGACAGCAAAAGAGACACTGATGTATAGAACAGTCTTATGGACTCTGTGGGAGAGGGAGAGGGTGGGATGATTTGGGAGAATGACATTGAAACATGTAAAATATCATGCAAGAAATGAGTTGTCAGTCCAGGTTCGATGCACGGTACTGGATGCTTGGGGCTGGTGCACTGGGACGACCCAGAGGGATGGTATGGGGAGGGAGGAGGGAGGAGGGTTCAGGATGGGGAACACATGTATACCTATGGCAGATTCATTTTGATATTTGGCAAAACTAATACAATTATGTGAAGTTTAAAAATAAAATAAAATTTAAAAAAAATTATTTGAGCAATGTTTGTAGTTTTCACAGTAAATGTCTTGCACCTCCTTGGTTAAACTTATTCTTGAGTATTTTTTTCTTTCTGATGCTCTTAGTGGAGTTGTTTTCTTAATTTCCTTTTCAGATTATTCGTTGATCAGGTATACAGTACAATTTATTTTTGTGTGTTGAAGCTATGCTCTGCAATTTTCCTGAAAGTATTATAATTTTTTGTTCTTCAGGATTCTCTTTGTATAAGGTTGTGTCATCTGTGAATAGAGATAGTTTTACTCCTTCCATTTCAATTAGGATGTCTTTTTCTCCATGCCTAAATGGTAAGGCTAGAATGTCTGGTTGAATGGAAATGGCAAAAGCAGGCATCCTTTTCTTTTTCCTGACCTTAGAGGGGAAGCTTTTGTTGTTTCACCATTGAATATGGTGTTAGCTTCTAGTTTTTAAAGCTGCCCTTTATCATATTGAGGAAGTTCCCTTCTCTTTATAGCTTGTTGAGTGTTTTAATATTGAAATGGTATTTAATTTTGTCAAATATTTTTGCGTTCGTTGAAATGATTGCATGCTTTTTCTCCCAATCATTCTGTTAGTATGATTAGTTGATTTTTGTGTATTGAATCAACCTTGCATTCCTAGGGAAAATTCTACTTGGCCTATAATATAGTATATAATACTATATATTATGCTGTATTATATAATACAATATATAGTACTTTTAATATACTGCTGCATTCAGTTTGCTAGTACTCTGTTGAGAGTGTTTATATCTGTACTCATAAGGGATATTGTTCTGTAGTTTTCCTTTGATGTCAATATCGGACTTTGGTATCAGTTAATACTGGTCTTGTAGATTAAGTTAAGAAGTGTTCCTTTTATTTTTTGGAAGAATTTAGAAAGAATTGGTATTCGTCTTTAAATGTTCAGTAGGATTCATCCTGGACTTTTCTTTGAATCAATAATAAATAGCCTCTCAACAATCTCTTTACTGGTTACTGATCTTTGCAGATTATTTCTTCTTGATTAAATTGTGGTAGTTTGTGTTTCTAGTAATTTGTTTCATCTAGGTTATCCCACATTTGTTGACACAATTGTCCATTGCATTGTGTTAGATACTTTATTTTTTGTAAAATCAGTAGTGATGTCCCCATATTAATTCCAGGTTTTAGTTATTTGTTTCTCCTACTTCTTTAGTTTGTTACTGTTGTTGATATTTTTAAGGAAAGAACTATCAGTTTCATTGATTTGCTACTTTGTTTTCCCATTCTCTACTTCATATATCTCCATTCTAATCGTTTTTATTTCCTTCTTTGTGCTAGCTCTTCTGGTTTCTTAAGGTGTAAAGTAATATTTGAAACCTTTATTTTTAAGTTTAGGCTCTTAAGTTATACATTTTCCTCTAAACAAGGGTTTACATGCATTCTAATCATTCTTGTAATTAATAACAAGGGGAGACTTACTTCTGCTGTTTTTCTATTTATTTTCTATATATCTTATTTTTGTTCCTTGTTCCCTCTATTGTTAACTTCTTTCATGTTTCATTTTTTGTAGTGAACCATTCTGATTCCCTCTCAATTTTCTGTGTATATTTTTATTTACTTTTTAAATGATTACCTTGCAGATTGCAATTAATATCTTCAGTGTAGAGCAATGTATTTTGAATTAGTAGTAAATTAGCTTCAACAGTGCACAAAATATGCCACTACACAGTTCCATATTCCCCCCTTTATGTTGCTGTCACAAATTATATATATATATTGTGTTCCCATTAGTATACATTTATGACAAACTTTTATGACTTTTTAAATATCCTATAGGATACAAGGAGTTCTAAGTGAAATATACAATAATAGTGGCTTTTATATTTATTTATGTAGCTACTTTTAACAATATTCTTCATTTCTTCATATGAGTTCTAGTTTTTAATAGTATCTATAAATAAATAAAGATATACTCAGCTCCATTAGTAATTAGAGAAATTTTTAAAAAA
>NW_011478375.1:0-231 GCF_000754665.1 Bison bison bison | reverse complement strand
AGTCTGAGTGAACTCTGGGAGTTGGTGATGGACAGGGAGGCCTGGCGTGCTGTAATTCATGGAGTCGCAAAGAGTCGGACACGACTGAGTGACTGATCTGATCTGATCTGATTGGTTTTGCCATACGTTGACATGAATCAGCCATGGGTTTGCATGTGTTCCACATCCTGAACCCCCCTCCCACCTCCCTCCCTATCCCATCCCTCTGGGTCATCCCAGTGCACCAGGTCT
>NW_011478374.1:10041-10754 GCF_000754665.1 Bison bison bison | reverse complement strand
ATGCATGGAAAAAAAAAAAAAAAAAAAGGCGCATACTTAATCATGAAACATAGAGTATAGACTGAAAGGGCTCCCTGGTGAGGTTTTTTGAACTGTGCTTGTCAATACAGCCTTTGAAAATAGACTAAATTTGCATTTTTGCACTTGTAAATCCTCCTGGTGTGTGGGGTTTGCATAAATTCTCTCTTAATTAAACACATGGTTTGCAGAATAAAAGAAAAAATTTTTCTCCATTCCTTTTTCTACTTCCCTGTAGTAGATCAAGGGATCTTGTTTGTTATAGTAATCTTTGAAATTCTGATTACTGAGTATTGGATTAATATCTGGTATTTGCTGCTACAAGAGTAAGAGATTGCAGATTCATTTTACATATTAAATGTCACCTTCTGTAGGAGGTCTTCACTGATCACTCAGTCTAAAGGAATGACTAACACTTTATTCCATCATGCAGTTCTTTCTTTCAGGTTGATTGAGGTGTAACTCATATACAGTAAATTTTTAAGTGTGCGTTCTATGAATTTTGACAAACTTACACAGTCATATAACCACCACCAGCACAATCACCTGCTTCCCAGGTGGCGCTAGTGGTAAAGAACACGCCTGCCAATGCAGAAGATGTAAGAGATGCCAGTTTGATCCCTGGATCGGGAAGATCCCCTGGAGGAGGGCATGGCAACCCACTTCAGTATTCTTGCCTGGAGAATCCCATGGAC
>NW_011478374.1:4846-6033 GCF_000754665.1 Bison bison bison | reverse complement strand
TTGTCACTTCCACTGTATAATCATAAGGGATTTGATTTAGGTCATATCTGAATGGTGTAGTGGTTTTCCCTACTTTCTTCAATTTAATTCTGAATTTGGCAATAAGGAGTTCATGGTCTGTGCCACAGTAAGTTCCTGGTCTTTTTTTTGCTGACTGTATCGAACTTTTCCATCTTTGGCTGCAAAGAATATAATCAATCTGATTTTGGTATTGACCATCTGGTGATGTCCATGTGTAGAGTCTTCTCTTGTGTTGTTGGAAGAGGGTGTTTGCTATGACCAGTGCGTTCTCTTGGCAAAACTGTTAGCCTTTGCCCTGCTTCATTCTGTACTCCAAGACCAAATTTGCCTGTTACCCCAGGTATGTCTTGACTTCTTACTTTTGCATTCCAGTCCCCTATAATGAAAAGGACATCTTTTTGGGTGTTAGTTCTAGAAGGTCTTGTAGGTCTTCATAGAACCATTCAACTTCAGCTTCTTCAGCATTACTGGTTGGAGCATAAACTTGGATTACTGTGATATTGAATGGTTTGCCTTGGATACAAACAGCTTATTACACTTAACAACATCAAAACAAACAACTCACTCAAAAAATGGGCAGAAGACCTCTTCTTCAAAGAGGACTACAGATGACCAATAGGCACATGAAAAGTTGTTCAACATCGCTGGTTATTAGAGAAATGCAAGTCAAAACTACAATGCAATATCACCTCACACCAATCAGAATGGCTGTGATAAAAAAAAATCCACAAACAACAAGTTCTGGAGAGGTTGTGGAGAGAAGGGAACCCTCCTACACTGTTGGTGGGAATGTAAATTGGTTTAGCCACTATGGAGAACAGTATGAAGATTCTTTAAAAAACTGAGAATAGAGCTACCATATGACCCTGCAATCCCACTCCTGGGCATATATTCAGAGAAAAACGTATCTTCTTTATTCATCCATCAGTTGATGGACACTTGGGATACTACCATATATTGGCAATTTTAAATAAAGCTGCTATGAACATTGGGATGCGTGTGTCTTTTAAAATTAGTTTTTTTGTTTGTTTGTTTAGATATATACCCAGGAGTGGAATTGCTGGGTCCTGTGATAGTTCTGTTTTTAGCTTTTTGAGAAACCTTCATACTGTTCTCACAGTGGCTGCACCAACTTTCATTCCCACCAACAGTGTAGAATGGTTCCC
>NW_011478374.1:374-2285 GCF_000754665.1 Bison bison bison | reverse complement strand
ACATAAAAAATAAAGCAGAAATAGATGTTTTTCTGGAACTCTCTTGCTGGTTTCATTTGTTTTTATTTAATGTATTGGAAGAGGATATTTTTACTGGGCATAAAATTCTAGGCTGGCCATTCTTATCTTTCCCACTTAGAAGTTGCCATTCATTGTCCTGACTTCCACTGTGAATTCAGATGTCTGTTTCATTCATTTTAGAAATAATTTAAAATTATTCATTTTTTCCTCTCTGACTCATTTTAAGATGTTTCTCTTTATCTCTGGTTTTCAACAGCATTACTATGATGCACTTAGGTATGGTTTTCTTTGTATTCTTCCTTCTTGAGATTCATAGCTTTTTTCTTAAATCTGTGACTTGATGATTTCAGTAATATTTGGCAAGTTCTCAGCTATGACAACTTCAAAGATTGTTTCTGCCACATTCTCTCTTTTCTCTCTTTCTGTGTGCTATCTACATATAAATAGAATAACTGCAGGTTTACTTAAAGCTTCTTCATGATTTTTTTCTCCTTTTGGTTGTTTTTGGTTTTACTGAGGCAAACAGTTTCATACTTGGCTCAGGCCTCTGTGATTGGGAACTATTTTAAACACAATTTCATTTCACCTATATATTTTATTACCTTTTCTGTATTTTCCATCCTTTTCCCTCACTGTACTTCAGTCTGGCCATTTTTAGCTCATAAATTCTCTCTTCAACTGTGTCTAATCTGCTTCTGAAGCTTTCATTTAATTCTTAATTTCAGTTACTGTTTATTGCAGTTGTGGAATTTCCATTTTGTTCCATCTCATCACATAATTTCTTGAATTCATCCCAATATATTATAAGGTCCCTCTTTGGTAACTCTAACTTGTGGAACTCTATAGTCTGTCTCTATTATATAGCCTCTTGTTTTCTGACCATTTTGTTTTCTGGTATACAAGGCAATTTTTGTTTCACTACCTGATTTTGTATATGAAGAAGTGTAGATAATTTGGGGCTGGTATTATCTTCCAGAAAAGATGAGCTTTTGCTTCTTGTGGGCAGGTAGAGGTGGTGGTGTGACTGACCCAATCAAAGATTGAACAGATTGGAGGCTGGGCTTTGATCTTTGTGAGAACTGGTCCATTTCTGATTCACCCCAACTCCTAGGATGTACCTCTTTGGACATCTCAACTATAAACCTGGGGTATTTACCTCAGCTTCTCTTCCTTGGTGGGCCCCGAGCTCCATTTATTATTCTCCTTCATTCTGAAACTCCTAGAAGCTCTTTTTAGCTTTTAGTTTCTCTGCTGCTGTTTGAAATTTGGTCAATTGGAAAATGATGCTGAATAACAGCTTCATCTCTTTGCACTTCCTTCTCTCCAGGACTCTGGTCCCTCAAATCTTTACTGTCTTGGTATTTCTCAGATGTTTTCAGAGGGATTTTCTAGTTTTTCATTTCTGGAGAGTTGGTCAGCAACAAGCTAGGTTGCTATTATCAAAAAGGGAAAATCCTCTGCTCCCTCTCTTAAAGACCTAATGTGCTCCCCACCAAGCTGTCCACATTCCAGCTGCTCTAAAGAGGAGTCCAGAACTACCAAGTCAGACCTATGGGATCAGCATTCAGAGCCTCATATTAAATCAGCAACTTAGATTCAGAGAAGTGAGCTCTGGCTAACCTCAAAGTGAGTAAGTCAGGAATCTCAACTGAGGCCCTCAGCAGTGGACACTGCCAAGTATTATAGGAACATCAAAGCCTCTGGGATCTTTCAACTAGGCCAGGTCTCTTAGCCCCAATAAGCAGGAGCTAGAGCCAACACGTAGTTATGCAATGATTAATAACAGCTGAAATTTCATGGGAAGGACAGCACCAAAGTGTTGCTAAGATACACTTCTTTAAAGTTCTCTTCTTCATTACTTTTTTTTGTATTGTACTCAGACCGATTGGC
>NW_011478374.1:0-274 GCF_000754665.1 Bison bison bison | reverse complement strand
GTGATAGCTAAAAGTTACATAGTAAAGAAATAGGGGGGAAATGTGAAATGCAGCACATAAAGAAATTTATTTCCATTGTGAGAAGAATTTACTGTGGCAATAGATAATACATTCATGTGACTCACTTATTTCTATGCTGTCTACATATAAATAGAATAACTACAGGTCAACTTTAAGTTTTTTGAAGTTTCTTTTTTCTCTTTAGTGGTGTTTGTTTTTATTGTCAGGCTGTTTCATACCAGGGTCAGGCCTCTGTTATGAAAGATACTTCATA
>NW_011478373.1:7697-10048 GCF_000754665.1 Bison bison bison | reverse complement strand
TATCTTCCTTTAAAGTCTGTAAGTCATCGGCCACTATAATGCCTTTTAACTGCAACTCAACCACAGTAGACTGCTAACTACCAAACAGCTGACTGCTGCCTAGGATGTGTTTTCAGTCGTTGGCTTTTCTAAGTAATTACTTGTCAGAAAGGAAGGGGAATGGATGAAAATATCAATTCTGACACCTCCTGAAATGGAAGTGTTAGTTGACTATATCTATTACATCACCCTGTACCCAGTCAGCATCACTAATCACAATGCTAAGTGACCTTTTACTTTACTCGCATTAAACTTGTGCTGCTTGACCTTTGCGCCTCAAGCAGGCCTTTCCTCAGCATCCTGTTGTATGTATCTTTAGTACTAAACTCTTGTATCATTAGCCATCCTGAGGATCTGCCTTGCCTTAGAGGTACTCTGACATTTGCTAAGACTTCCCATTGGACCTCGCAGACATTTCCAGATCATGACAGTGTCATTTGATATCTTGGTTTTAAACATCAGCAGAGTGCTGAAGAACCTGAACTAAAAAGAAAGTGGTAAAATAAAAACAACAAGGCCCTTTCTTCCATGATTATTAAAATGGCATAGAAAAAGATCTAAATTTTTTTTAAATTATGAACACAGCCATAAAGCCATGATTATTTTTAAAGGGATCATAGTATAAAATAGAGAGCCAACAATAGAAAAGATACAAAGTGGCCCATTGGCAAGAGGTCTATTTTTAGATAAGCTTTGCAGTTAATAAAGCTGATTTTAATAAAACTTTATTGTTTATTAACTACTTAAAAAAATTTTACATTATCTTATTTGAGCCTCACAAGAAACATGTGAACATAGTAAGATAAATTAACTTCCTCACTTTGCAGGTCAAGAAACTGAGGATTAGAAAGATTAAGTGACTCATTACTAGTTTCCAGACTTAAATGAGGCTGAGCAAAATGTAAGCCTTGGACCTCTGAGTCTAAATTCTGTGCTCCTTCCACTATATCATGCTACTACTAACATGAGATTTGGGTGGATCATTCAGGAACCTTAAGTGATACAGCAACCTGTGTTCAGGACAGAACTTTAAGGCAGATATTAAGGTGATTACACAATCTATAATTTTTCATTTCATACATGTCTAGGTTGTAGCTAGAGAAGCACCTAGTTATGATTATTTACTCCCAAACCACTGTTCTGAGATATACATTCACACAGACACCCTCAAAAGTTGAGTATATTTGGATTGTGCAAATTAATTTTGTATTATTGATCAAAAGAAAAAAACAAACTTTAGAATTCTATTTCTTCACATACTAAATTAGCTACAACAGAAATCTGTTTTAAAATTTTGTCTTCATTATTTCCTATTAAAATGTCTATGGGAAAATTAGAATTCTGGTCAATGATTTTTTAAAATTCATAATAAAACTTCATACCATGGAGGCATATCTAAGAAGACTAAAATCTATTTTATTTATTTTACATTCTGAAAGAGGAGTAGTATAAAAATTAATAAGGTTTTCTAGAGAAGGAAATAAAAGTTTTAAAAATGAAGTAATGATAAACATTAGGCTTTTTAAATATGTAAGAGGCAGATAGAATTACAAAGCAACCTGGGGGGGACCAATTGGAAGGATTGATGACAGTGAAAGTAAATGCATTTTAGAATATTTGGCAGATCAATCCTTGGCTTTTATGCCTTCAGAGGTATGAGGCCAGTAGCATGTCTAAATCTAGGCTTCTATTATGATCTACTGTTCATCATCACTGCGAAGAAGGGTGAAATTAAAAAAAAAATACCACGGTGTGGAGCATTTTTTCTTTAATTGGAGGATAATTTTACACTTAATATTTCTCCTTCAGTTTGAAACATTATTGCTTTAATTACTTCAAGGAAGTATTTGATTCTGTCAAAAAGTTAAGGAAACTGGAGAAAGAGAGTTTGCAGTTGACACTCAGCTGTTCTGAGCTCACTAAAAGTGAAATGCCAAGCTGCCAGGGGTAAACTGCAGGAACCTCTCCTGAGGCTCACAAGTGGGCTGAGAAGTGGCAGATGAGCTTCCTTGTGGGTAACACATATTTTGTGGGGAAAAAAGATAAAATAAGCCAGGCTGCATTCATAAGCTGGCGGGCTCCCATCTTGTTCGTTCCCATCTTGCAAAGTGATGTAGGAGTGTCCCCTGAAAAGATGAACTCAGGAAGGTGATAGGTCAACATTTCTGCTGGTCAGCATCTGGAAAGAGATTGGCATCCAAAGAGAAGATGCTGCTGTATCAGGCCAGGTGGCTCAGTAGTAACGAATCTGCCAGCCAATGCAGGAGATGCAGATTCAATCCCTGGGTCAAGAAGATCCCCTGGAAGAGGAA
>NW_011478373.1:4157-5723 GCF_000754665.1 Bison bison bison | reverse complement strand
CCTGTAAACAATTCCTAGATCTGTGTTACATTTTCTTGTGTCCAACCCCCCACTCTCATTCTGTAAATTTACCTCCATAATCACCTAAAACTCAAACTGAGTTTGTCCCAGACTAATGTGTGTTCTTGAAGTAGTACTTTAATATTAAAAAATACAGTAGTTTAGAAAAGGCCCCTTATAATTAAAGAATCTGTAAGGACTGGAGTATAAGACCATTTCTTTTTTTCTGAGACATAACTGGGAGGGTGGGAGGTATGCCTTACATTTAGGAGGGTAAGAATATACATGTTCTTAATTTTTACCCAATTGTATGACTTTGAAATGTTCATGTTTGTAATTTGTATTCATTCCATATTTATGTTGAGTGCAGGGATGATCCAACCATGTAGGAGGCAAAGTTATTGCTGTTATAGGGTTTTTCAGACCTTGAGTAATATTCAGTTCAAGATAAATGTACAAAATGCCTACTCTGTGCAAAGCATTTGCAGAAAGAAAGATGTGAGTTGAGCCCCTGTTCTCAACAGCTTCCCTGATAGATCAGTTGGTAAGGAATCCACCTGCAATGCAGGAGACCACCCAGTTTGATTCCTGAGTAGGGAAGATCCCCTGGAGAAGAGATAGGCTACCTACTCCAGTCTTCTTGGGCTTCCCTTGTGGCTCAGCTGGTGAAGAATCTGCCTGCAATGCGGGAGACCTGAGTTTGATCCCTGGGTTGGGAAGATCCCCTGGAGGAGGGAAACACTACTCACCCCTGTATTGTGGCTTGGAGAATTCCATGGACTGGATAGTCCATGGCGTCACAAAGAGTAGGACACGAAAGAGTGACTTTCACTTTCTCAACAGCTTATAAGCTAGTCCAAGGGGATAACACAAATATACAAATAATCTTAGCAAGGGAGAAGCCATATCCAGTTGAGAAATAGCTTCAGGAGGTCAATCATATTTGAGATGAAACTTAAGGATATATAAGATATGCATAGGCATTTGGAGTAGACTAGGGAGAAAGGGGACCTGAGTCTAACAGGGAGGCAAAATGACATAACAAAGGGTTATGCAGAAAAGCAAGAATGATATTCAGGAACAATGAGTAGTATATTTAGATATAATGTATTATAGAATTTATGCAAACAATGGGAGAATGCGGTTGGACTGTAAATGAGATTAGGCTACATTGCAAAGGCCTTCTAGGCTGTGCTCGAAAAGTTCACTTTGTCCTGAAAGCAATAAAAAATTTATTAACTGGAGACTGAGTTATATGATCAGGTGTGTATTTTTAGTTATCTTTCTAAGTTGATTTCTAAAAATAACTGTGAGAAGATGAAAGTAGTCTTAGAGAAGAATAGATTGGGAAATAATTTAGAAATTTGTTAGAGGATTTGGAGACCATTTGGATATTTGTTTTCAAAGCATAGGACAATGATGGACAATGATTAGGTGTATAGTTATATCATTTAGCTGTACAGGGTTAGTGGAGTAATCAAACAAATTTGCTTATGTTGTTATTGGAAGAACTGTGTAAGGGTCCTCTAGACCTGGTCCCCCAGGCAGTTCATATAGCAAAATGAA
>NW_011478373.1:0-300 GCF_000754665.1 Bison bison bison | reverse complement strand
TTCTCAGATCTTTGTATAAATGTATACTTTAAGGACTTTGTGGGTAGTGCATTATATAAAAATATTTTAGGCCCACTAAAATGCAGATTATCGGATATACATATATACATACATATATATATATATATTTATAGTGATATATATATATAGCGATTCTATATATAGAATCTATATATTTATAGCGACCCTATGGACTGTAACCCGCCAAGCTCCTCTGTTCTTGGGATTCTCCAGGCAGGAATACTGCAGTGGGTTACCATGCCCTCCTCCAAGGGATCTTCCCAATCCAGGGATTGAACC
>NW_011478372.1:9308-10284 GCF_000754665.1 Bison bison bison | reverse complement strand
ATGGATTTGAACAGATAAGACTGGAGGTCAGGAGGCCAGGGAGGAAGAGTCTGGGCCAAGGGTCCAGGCCAGAGATGGGGAAGATCTGCGGTCTGGCAGTGACAGGAGGGTTGGAACAGGAGAGGGGAGATAATCAAAGGTATTTCTAATTGAAGCATCTATACACCTCGATGACAGATGAGATAGAGAGGGTGAAGGGAATTGGGTTTAGTCCTCTTTAGTTTTCAAGGCCAAGCCCAAGCCTCATGATCCCACCAAGAAGCCTCCTTTGGCCCCAGTTCTCATCTAGGGCTCTCCCTCATCAGCCTTTGAACTTTCACACTTGGTAGTGTTGGGGCAGCGCTTGCTTCTGACTCTTCAGGGCTCCCTCACTACAGAAGTCCCTGACTGGGCCAGCACTCACAGCCCCACACAGCTTCTGGAGCCTAAGCTCTTCCGTTGGAATCCCAACATTGTCTTCTGTGTGAACTTGGGCTAGCTAGTTATTTCCAAAGTTCACATCTCCTACCTGCCTCAGAAGTTAGTGTGAACAATAAATGGGCTAAATTATGCAATACGGTCAGTAAATCCTGCCTATTCTTATTATAATTGGCCATTAGTCACTATCGCTTGTTTGTTACTGTTTTCTATCCACTTGTACTGGAGCACATTAGCTGCATCCAATTTATATCCATCCTGCCCTCTCTAGGACTTAGCTCATGCTGGATCATAGCATATGCTGACCAATTGTCCAGAGCCTTGATTCAATTCCCTTCCATTCAGCAAACATCATGGGAGCAACTCATAGCTTCACTGGTGGCCCCTTGGTACACACAGATGTTGAACACCTGGTCCCAGACTCTGAAACCTCCAATCTAATAATACTAATAAAATAACATTTATTGAGGACTATATCTGTTCCGGTTTGATCAGGGGAGTGATCTGAAATAAGGCATTTATTATGAGAATTAGTGTTCCCACCATTTTGGGAGAGGAT
>NW_011478372.1:4187-5785 GCF_000754665.1 Bison bison bison | reverse complement strand
GATGTTCCTGACCCTGGGATCAAACCCAAGTCTCCTACACTGCAGGCAGATTTTTACCATCTGAGCCACCATGGAAGTCCCTCATCAGTGAATCAGTTCAGTTCAGTCACTCAGTTGTGTCCAGCTCTTTCAAACCCCATGGACTGCAGCATGCCAGGCTTCCCTGTCCATCACCAACTCCTGGAGCTTGCCCAAACTCATGTCCACTGAGTCGGTGATGCCATCCAACCATCTTGTCCTCTGTTGTCCCCTTCTCCCCAGCCTTCGATCTTCCCCAGCATCAGGGTCTTTTCTAATGAGTCAGCTCTTCACATTAGGTGGCCAAAGTACTGGAGCTTCAGCTTCAGCATCAGCATCCAGTACAGGGAAGAGAAAAGCCATAGAGTCGATTGTGTGCCTCATGGGTTTGGGAAATGGATGGTAGAATGGGATGAACAATAAAGAAAGCAGTGGGAGAGGAATCAGGGAGGTGGCCTGGGGGACAGATACTGGGCATCCTTGTAAGTCATTTGGTTTTTGTTTTGAGGAGAATGGAGCCATTGGAGGGTTTTGAGCAGATGAGTGACTTATGTCTTAACAGAAACACAAGGGCACCTTTGAGGTGAACAGATACATGGAGGGCAGGAGTGAATACATAGGAGGAAGTAAAGAGCCTCTGGGGATTGTCCTGTGAGAGATGATGGTGGCTTGGACCAAGGTAGAAGTTGTGAAGAAGTAAAGATATGATTGGATTCTGGATTTTTTAGAAGGCAGAGCCTACAGGATCTCTAGCTAAGGGGTAGGGACAATCTGGGAGGGTGATTTGGCCTGTGTTAAAAGAGGGATGGAAACCCCACATGTCCAGGGAGAGATCATTTCTGTCCAGGCCTCCAACTATTCCTGCCCCAGCATACTGCTTTGTGCCTCTCAGCATTACTGAGCAATCTGTGAAGCAGTGCTCTACATGGGCATAGCGTCTCAAGTCAGCATGTAAGGCGCAATTGCAGATAGTCAAAATTATCCTTGAGAATCCCTACAATTGACCATAAAGTTGGAACCAATCATTGACTTATGAGTTGAGCTCTAACTATGAAGCTCCTAACTATGGAGCTGTTAGGAGCCATGTGGTATGAAAAAAAAGGATCATTAAACATGTCCACTATACTCCATGTGGGGAAATGCTTGTGACATGAGAGTCCAGTTGCTGGTGGGGCAGATAATGAGAGACCAGTAAGGTTACATAATAAATGGCCATACGGTGCTACTGCAGCAAGCTAAGTTTCTGGGGGGTACAAACTCAAGTCACAGACCCTCAGAGAACTTGAGGAGTAAGTATTAGCTCCTTGAGTACTAGATGGAGTACTACTCCATCTCACAAAGGTAATTCAGTAATAATAGTAGCAAGAGTGGACATCCTTGTCTTGTTCCTGATCTTAGAGGAAATGTCCTCAGATTTTCACCATTGAGAGTAATGTTTGTGGTGGGTTTATCATATATGGCATTTATTAAGTTGAGGTAGTTTCCTTCTATGCCCATATTCTGCAAAGGTTTTTTATCATAAATGTTGAATTTTGTCAAAAGCTTTCTCTGCATCTATTGAAATGATCATATGCTTTTTA
>NW_011478372.1:411-905 GCF_000754665.1 Bison bison bison | reverse complement strand
GGGGGGGCAACCCTAGAATTCAGTCTGCTGAAGCAAAAAGAAGCAAGGAAGCATGTGTGTGTGTGTGTGTGTGTGTGTGTGGGTGTGTGTGTGTGTGTGTGTGTGTGTGTGGGTGTGTGTGTGGGTGTGGGTGTGGGTATGTGCAGAGGAGTGGGGGAAGGAGCAGGAGACCTGGGTATAGTGGAAAGCAATGGAAACTTGTTGGATCCTCTTCTCTCCTAAACAGAGAAGTGGACTGTGGCAAAATTTAGGGCAGACACACTCAGCTGTCCCCACCTTTTCAAATATAGTCACTGTGACCATCACTGCTGAAAAATGCTCTAACAAAAGTCACCGAGGACCTTCTAATTACAAGTCTGTTTGACACTTTCTTTTTCTCATATTTGACATCATAACATTTGACACAATTGGTTACCCTCTCCTTTTGGTGATACTCTCTCCTCTTGGTTTCTCTGTCTCGGTATTTTCTAAATGTCCTCTTGCTTCTCTGATCC
>NW_011478372.1:0-311 GCF_000754665.1 Bison bison bison | reverse complement strand
TTAAGCTGGATGGTCCGTGAGCACTTCAGATTCCACATGGCCAATCCAGAACTCTTGACGAAGGTGAAAGAGGAGAGTGAAAACTTTGGCTTAAAATTCAACATTCAAAAAACTAAGATCATAGTATCCAGTCCCATCACTTCATGGCAAATAGATGGGGAAACAAGGGAAACAGTGAGATTTTATTTTCTTGGGCTCCAAAAATCACTGCAGAGGGTGACTAGAGCTATGAAATTAAAAGACACTTGCTCCTTGGAAGAAAAGCTATGACCAACCTAGGCAGCATAGTAAGAAGCAGAGACATTACTTTG
>NW_011478371.1:9353-10330 GCF_000754665.1 Bison bison bison | reverse complement strand
GGGGTTCAGGACAGGAATGATGACAGTGAAGGTGATGGAGACAGCTCTGTCCATGGGGAGGGCGGAGAAGGGCCGGGCGTAGACGTAGATGCAGGGCACGAAGTGCAGGGTGACCACCGTGATGTGGGCGGTGCAGGTGGAGATGGCTTTCCTCCTGCCCTCCCCAGAGTGGGACCTCAGCATCATCAGGATGACTGTGTAGGACACAAGCAGGAAGACGAACCACAGGGTAGAGATCAAGCCATTGTTGGAAATCATCAGGAGCTCAAGGACAAAGGTGTCAGTGCAGGCGAGTGTGAGCACCTGGGGGACATCACAGTAGAAACCGTCCACAATGTTGGGTCCGCAGAAAGGGAGGGGGAGCAACAGGGAGATCTGCACGATGGAGTGGACGAAGCCCCCCGCCCAGGAGGCCACTATCAACCCAATGCACCGCCCCCGACTCATGATGGTCACGTAGTGCAGGGGCTTGGAGATGGCCACGTAGCGGTCAAAGGCCATCACTGAGAGAGAGAAGATGTCTGCGCCCCCGAGGAGGTGGAAGAAAAACATCTGCGTGAGGCAGCCACGGAAGGAGATGGTCTTTCTCTCCGAAAGAAGGTCCACCAGGACCTTGGGGGCGGTGATGGAGGAGAAGCAGATGTCCAAGACGGAGAGGTTGCGGAGCAGGAAGTACATGGGGGTCTGGAGGCGAGACTCGCAGCTCACAGTGACCATGATGGCAACATTTGCAAACACAGTTGTTACATAAACTATAGATAAAAGGAAAAATAGGAGTGCACTCAGCTCTTGAGATCGGGTAAGTCCACAGAAGATAAATTCCGACACCCTGGTGTGATTTTTCAAGGCCATTGGATGACATTTATTCCTCCAGGTACAGCTTTGATGGAGAGGAGAATGGCAACCCACTCCAGTATTCTTGCTGGAGAATCCCATGGACAGAGGAACCTGGCGGGCTACAGTCCTTGGGGTCACAA
>NW_011478371.1:4151-5327 GCF_000754665.1 Bison bison bison | reverse complement strand
GTGTGTGTGTGTGTGTGTGTGTGTGTTAGTCACTCAGCAAAATGCTATTCAATAGAACGGCTTCTCTTTGAACCAACTTGCTTATTATTGTTCCAATGAACTTGTGTGAATTAGACAGACAGAGGCTTTAGTGCTGAGTCATCAGGTTTGGAAATAAAACTGCCTCTGGAGCAAAGACAAAACAGACCCATTGAGTCACAGGGAATGTACAGATACGAGGTTGCCTTTGAAACCTCCATGGTTTTTTGAGAATTTGGGGTTAAGATCACCTTTTTAAAGGAAGCACCCATGTTGTGGAATCTATGATCCACATGGATCCCTATGGACAGACCCTAAGCTGGAAAAAATTCTACTCCTTTTATGCAGCTCAGTCATTCCATCAAATACAAACTGCTTTCTCTCTTACCAAGCTGACTCCATCTCTGTAGCTTCTTAGGAAGAGATTCCCGCTTTCCCAATATTTAATATCACTTGTTTTTGGTCCCTAGAGTTTTCAGCTCTTTTCGCAGCATGTGATACACGAGGTATATTTGCATGCTCATCTGTGTAATCCACAGTGCGTCACACCCCGGCAGCTCGATGTCCTTACCTAAGTCCTTCAGCGTCCAGGCGGGAATCCGCACATTCTGAGACTTGGTGGCTGGGTCTCAGTGTCTATGCGGCTGGGGAAACAGCACGTTAGAAGGTTAGTTATTCTGGACGTCAACCTCTTCTCTTCAACCTTCATGCTGGGAAAGGCAGCCTCAAGGAGTCACGTCATCACGGCTCTTCTCCTTCTCCCAAAGTGTCCCTGCTGAGCTCACTAGTCCCTCAGGACCAAGCTTGATTTGAGAATTAGTAAAGGGAGTTTTATTGGATGTGAGTGTGGAAACAGAATGGACATTCTTCTGCTACTGTTGGAGTTCCAGTGGGCCTTATTATACAGTTTCCAAGTCATTACTGCACATAAGTCCGCACATACATGAAAATGTCCAATTTCTATGCCTTCCAAAGTCTTGCAAGACCCCAGACAACATAACTCTACATACGTTAATATTGTGTGAGTCTCCAAGTTTTGGGGAAACATTTATATAAAGGTATAATGTCAATTTGGCCACCTGATGAAAAAGCTGATTCATCAGAAAAGACCCTGATGTTGGGAAAGATTGAAAGTGGGAGGAGAAGGGGACGACAGAG
>NW_011478371.1:0-542 GCF_000754665.1 Bison bison bison | reverse complement strand
GAACATAGACTGTATGCCTGATTAATGCCAGGAGTCGTGTGCGCCTTTACAACCATAATCCTCTCCACACTGATCACGTTTCATCCTCGCAACCACCTTGTAAGTAGACAGCGTTATTTCCAAACCACAAATGGTAAAAGTGAGGACAGATAGCACTTGGGTTATTGATTTCAGCTTTATACCACATACTTCTCCCCCATCCCCAGCCCGAGAGAGGACGTTCAATCTCATCCCTCCCTTTTGTTCTTCGAGTCTGTCTAACAGAGCTTAGTGGCTGTGATGTTCAATCTCATCCCTCCCTTTTGTTCTTCGAGTCTGTCTAACAGAGCTTAGTGGCTGTGACGTTCAATCTCATCCCTCCCTTTTGTTCTTTGAGTCAGTCTGTCTAAAGAGCTTAGTGGCTGTGACGTTCAGTCTCATCCCTCCCTTTTGTTCTTTGAGTCAGTCTGTCTAAAGAGCTTAGTGGCTGTGACGTTCAATCTCATCCCTCCCTTTTGTTCTGAGAGTCTGTCTAACAGAGCTTAGTGGCTGTGGTGTTCAAT
>NW_011478370.1:13086-14251 GCF_000754665.1 Bison bison bison | reverse complement strand
TTCCTGGAGGCGATGATGAAAGTAATGCGGGCACTCCTCCTCCTGTCAGGGCTGTTCATCTGGCTCTCCAGGAAGAAAGAAGATAAGGCCTTCCCCCTACAAAGAGTCTATGTGCGGTGCCTTAACCCAGTCCGAGACGTCACTGATGAACCTTATGTCCAGGGTGAAGAATATGAAACTCACTGTGGCAACTGGTGATCAATGCCAATGTCCCAATATCGAGATTCCTGCTGACGCACGGAATAATGTTACAATACTTGAGGTATGGGACACCGTAGACCCGGATGAAGTGGATTTTCACATCAAAGAAGAAAAGGAGTAGTTGAGTGTTGACAAAGTGTATCCAAACTAATAAAAGTATTTTGCAGCAAAAGGAAAAATGCCTCTGATATTTTTTTATTCATGCTACAATTTTACCTTTTCCAGAATGTGGTATAATTGGTATCATGCAGTGTTTTCCAGACTGAGAGACCTGCGTTCGATCCCTGGCTTGGGAAGATCCCCTGGAGAAGGGAAAGGCTACCCACTCCAGTATTCTGGCCTGGAGAATTCCATGGACTGTACAGTCTATGGAGTCACAAAGAGTCGGACACGACTGAGTGACTTTCACTTTCACAGTGTATACCCTTTCCCAGAGTAGCTTATTATACTTTATAACATTCATTAAGGTATCATCCGTTTATTTTTGTGATTTGATAGCCCATTTCTTTTTATTCTTGAATAATATTCTGTTATATTGATGTTCTGTAGTTAGTTTAAGCATTCTGCTACTAAAGGACATTTTGGTTGCCTCCAATTTGTGTGTGTGTGTGTGAGAGAGAGAGAGAGGGAATGAGTTAAGCTTTATAAAATTCATGTCCATGTTTCTGTGTGGGCATTAGCTTTCAAATCATTTGGTGAACTATCTAGGAGCAAAATTGCTAGATCATAGAGTATGACAATGTTTAGCTATGTTAGACATTGCTTCCAAAGTGACTGTACCATTTTGCATTCCCACTAACAACAAATGAGAGTTCCTGTTGTTTCTCATCTTTGCCAGTAACTGGTTTTGTCAGATTTTTGTATTTGGCCATTCCAAAGGGACTAGATCTGATAAATAGAATGCCTGATGAACTATGGACTGAGGTTCGTGACACTGTACAGGAGACAGGGATCAAGACCATCC
>NW_011478370.1:3000-11090 GCF_000754665.1 Bison bison bison | reverse complement strand
ACTTCTGCTGCTGTTTATACCATCAGTTATTACTTTGCTAAATTAGTCCTCTAATAATTTTTTCATGAACGACTCATAACTTTAAGTCATGTATGTTGGAAAATACTTATTTTTAATTGACAATACTGACCACATTTTCTTTTCTTGAGTATTGCTTTGTCCACTAAAGTTTAGTGGCTCCACACAAAAGTTTAAGTTCAGCATTAACTTCTTCCTTTTTTTTTTTGGTTTGTTTTGATTGTCTTATATACTTGCTAGATGGTAACCAAAGTTATATTAGTACCAGTTGCAGTTGCAGTAGTACGTTTACCCTGGAACTTTTACTTACAAGCATATACGTATTTTATCAGAATATTGACTTTATCTTATGTCTTCTTTGTATGGTTTTGAGAAGCTATATGCTCATTATTCAAGTATTTTTATAGTCTGTGCCTTTTCTCCACTTAGATTCAAATGAATCCATTTATATAATGTTAGATAGAGGGAATAATCATAAAATATGTTGATATAGTTACTAAGGGAGATATATTTTTAAAAGAACAGTAACTAAACTATTTGCTATTTGCTAGCAAAAATAATTTTCTCTCAGTGTATTTTGTAATTATGAAAGTCCAAATATTCTTGCATATAGTCTATATAATCAGAGAAGATATATTAGCAAGGACCTCAATCGAGCATAGATTTATAGAAAATCTAATGTTCAGTTTTAACTAGTCTAACTCAGAGTCTTGTTATGGTTCAGTTATCAACATTCTTGTTTTTCTGTCAGTAAAGAGAATGTGCTAGTTTTCTTGGGGGGAAGACTATTTTAATCAATATTTTCCTATGCTTTTGATTTTCAAGAAAACAGAAATCTTAAGACACTTGTTTTCAAGGGTCTGGTACTGTGCCTAATGAATATTTCTCTAATTAATATGTTATCATTAGTAAAACATACATTCTGTTTACTTCCAACACTGATTTAAAGTGACCTATGATAAAAGATGTATTAAATGTTTGGGATTGACATGTACAGACTGCTATATTTAAAATGGATAACCATCAAAGACCTACTGTATAGGTCAGAGAACTCTGCTGAATACTCTGTAATAACTTAAATGGGAAAAGAATTTGAAAAAGAATAGATATATGTGTAACTGAATCACTTTGCTGTACACCTGAAGCTAATGCAACATTGTTAACTAATTATACTCCAATATATTACTTTGCCAACAAAGGTCCATCTAGTCAAGGCTATGGTTTTTCCTGTGGTCATGTATGGATGTGAGAGTTGGACTGTGAAGAAGACTGAGCGCCGAAGAATTGATGCTTTTGAACTGTGGTGTTGGAGAAGACTCTTGAGAGTCCCTTGGACTGCAAGGAGATCCAACCAGTCCATTCTGAAGGAGATCAGCCCTGGGATTTCTTTGGAAGGAATGATGCTAAAGCTGAAACTCCAGTACTTTGGCCACCTCATGCAAAGTGTTGACTCATTGGAAAAGACTCTGATGCAGGGAGGGATTGGGGACAGGAGGAGAAGGGGACGACAGAGGATGAGATGGCTGGATGGCATCACTGACTCGATGGACACTGAGTCTCAGTGAACTCCGGGAGTTGGTGTTGAACAGGGAGGCCTGGCGTGCTGCGATTCATGGCGTTGCAAAGAGTCGGACACGGCTGAGTGACTGACCTGATCTGATAAAATTAAAAATTTTAAAAAAGAAAATAAACTTTCATAGAAGACAAAGATAGCAATATAAACTAAAAAAACATTGAGAATGAGGCAAAATATTATTGTACTTCACGGTATACTAGCTTTATCAATATAAATATAGTCATTATTTGAAATGGAAGGAAATTAACTCAGCATTGCTCTTTCACATAAAGGCATATAAATGCATATTCAGATATAGATACAAACAATAATGTCATTTTTATCAACCATTCATCTCCTTGTATGTTGTCCATTATAATAGAATCTGTTTGTTGTCTGTCTTAATATAGTGGTATCCTCTTTCATATATCAGATGTTTGTTAAGCACCTACTATGTGTCAGAGTGTTTCAGGCACTGGAGATACAGTGGTAAAAAAATTCCTTGTCCTCATGGAATTTATATTTTATTCTAAATTTAGGTAGAGATAAGCAAAGAAGCCAAATATATCATGTAATCACTAAGGATTATGGAGATAAAATAGGCAGAGGGAAAAAGAACTCAGTTAACTAAACATACATGGAATCAGAAAGAACACTAACTTGTTCTATATTTTTCATTTTTGTCACTAATATAAGAAATCTAAGACTCTGTGGAACTGACATTGAGAAAATCATGCCCAGAATTATATCTTGTTATTAGTCAATGCAGTGTTTAAAGTGGACATGGTGAGTTTTTAGCCACATCCTCAAAATATACATTCTTCATGTATTTTACATGCAATCTTCTTTTTTAAAGTTAAAATACAGTCCATGAGGTTGGAAAGAGTTGGACATGACTGAGGGACTAAGCACAGCACATAGTTGATTTACAATGTTGTTTTTTTAACTGTTTATATGCAATCTTAACCCTGTTATTGATGACAGATTTCTTTTGCCCTGATGGCTATCTCTTTGTAGAATCTTAATAAGTTTGAGATTAGAAACAAAGACTTTCCTGCGATGCATGTGGTGTTAGTTCTTTTACACGTTTCTTATTGGATGTTTTAAGTTATAAAAAAAATAGCACATTAATTTTTTGAAAATGACAACATATCTTATTCAGGAATAACTCTGGAGCTTCATGAAAGAAGCTTATTTTCCCACTGTTAATTTTGCATGCCAAAATGCTCATATCATTAGTCATTTCTCTCAAATATATCCTTGCAATTTTTAACTGAACTGAGCCTATGAATTTAGTAATTTTCTAGTAGCAAATAAGATCCTACGGGAATGAGACACCAAGAAAAAGGTGGGGTTGGAGATAGTTTTGAGTATAGGTATAGGCCTAGGATTCAGGATGTTCCATTGTATTTCAAAAATATGTGGGAGATACCAGTTTTTGAAGGACAAGCCTTGTGCACTTTTAAAGTTTGTTTAGTGTTGGCTCATTTCTGGCAATGCAGTGAAAGTAAAAGTATTAGTCACTCAGTCATGGCCAACTCTTTGTGACCCCATGGACTATAGCCCACCAGGCTCCTCTGTCAATGGAATTCTTCAGGCAAGGATACTGGTTGGGTTTACCATTTACTTCTCCAGGGGATATATACAATGTATATATTTAATATACATATTAAGTAACCAGAAAATGAAAATTCATGGTTGGAGAGAATATTAACCACGTTTTAATAGTTCTAATGTGAAAGACAATGCCTTTGGTAGCTTGAATTAATCGATGTGAAATATACTCTATGAAAACATTTCCCAAAGCTGGCCTTTTGTTACAAAAATTTGAGATATGTGCAATTCACACATCTTTGATCAATTTAAGCACATTCTGTCTTACTGGCAGGGACCAAAATCTGTAATCAGACAAGGAGTCCTCTGATGGGGGAGATGCTAGAAATGGCAGTGACAGTGCACACGGGGTCCTAATTGAGGAATTTTCTAACGGTTATCTAGTAATACGGGGTGCCCTCCATTTGGACTCTGGCAGTAAGTTGAGTATTTTTTGGTTCCCAATCAGTGAAGTGAAAAATCATCCAGTTGTGTTTGACTCTTTGAGACTCCATGGACTATACAGTCCATGGAATTCTCCAGGCCAGAATACTAGAGTGGGTAGCCATTCTCCAGGGAATCTTCCCAACCCAGGGATCAAACTCAGGTCTCCCTCATTGCAGGCGGATTCTTTACCAGCTGAGCCACCAGGGAATCCCAGTCAGGATGAGCACAGTTCAAAATGTTCTCAAGTCCTGGGCCAGGGGGAATGATCTCATTTGGGACATTATTAAGTTCCTGTGAAGAGGAAAGACATTAACCACTCACAAATATTTTGTCATTGACTAAACTGCAAAGATGTATCTGTTAAAGCCATCCATCTGAGTAGACTAGTTCTCTCAAATAGTAAAGAATGTCAATACATCCTAAAAGCGAGTCGATTTGTCAGGCATTGACAGAGCTGCTTTGAAGCCAAATGATCTGCTTTGTGCATTCACCTTTCTTCCAAAATATATTCACCAACACATGCAAATCTGGACTCGGCCTCCTCTGATGGAGCCTTTTCAAAGTAAACTGAGTTTCTTTGGCTGCAGTGACACAGACGTTTGGGTGGGAGGAGGGGTGGAGGTGATGGTGGCCATGCTATTTCAAGGCTGGGGAAATGGGTGACCCAGCTAACTAAATGACATGAACTCCCTCACAGACATGCCAGGCTTCCCCTTCATCTGCTCATGCTGGAAACAGAAGAGCTCCATTGAATCAATTAAAGCAACAAGTTAGATTGACCCAAATTCTTTCAGGAAATGCAAAAGCCTGCTGGCTCCTGGGATTAGCTGGAGTTTCCCAATTGCTCCCCATCTGTACATCACCTTTGGGTCCACTCTAGCTGCGGATGGCTACATCTGCTCACCTCAGTGGCTTGTTTTCCAAACCAAGGTAATTTGAGAACCGCCTAGTTCTAATCAAGCTTCTTTGAACTCTGGAGAAACTTTGTGGCCAGCCCAAAGAGAAATTTGGCCTTCTTCTGAATTGATTTGCTGCATCTCTGGCATTCTTTTCCACCACCTGCCCTTGCTCTTCTGTAATTCCAGGTGTTGTAGCCAACTTGTTAGACGCAGCTTTGTGGAGAACACAGCCCAGAGCAGGTACCATTCAAGGCTTCATTTCTTATAAAGAAAGAAGGATGGGGCCAAGTGGCTGTAGGGGAAATAGCAGCATGGAAAAATAACTGTTTTTTTCCCATCAGGGTAGTGGCATCAGAAGAAGTGAAGAAAGGTCCAAGAACCTTATAGGCAATGACTGATGGCAGAACTCAGATTAAAGGAGACATGGGGCTTAGACAAATTATACTCAGGGCTCACTCTTTCAGCAACGGTTCCTACCCCTGTGATCTCTAGGGACCACAGAAAAAGCCTATGGCACACAGGTTCTTAAACCTGGCTGCACATTAGAATCTCCTGGAAAGCCTAAAACTGTATAGCACAGGGAGCTCAGCTCAGTGCTGTGATGACCTAGGTGGGTGGGATGTGGGGAGGTGGGAAGGAGGTTCTAGAGGGAGGGGGTATGTGTGTATATATATAGCTGCTTCACATTGTCGTACAGCAGAAACTAACACAACATTGTAAAGCAATTGTACTCCAATGAAAATTTATTATAGGCACAAGCCCCCCCCTCAGAGAATCGTTCTTAATCGGTGTGGGGATAGGACCGTGGCATCGGCACTTTAAAAGCTCTCCAGATGAAAACCAGAATTGGCGTAAAGGACATCATTGAGCTGATTGACCACATTTGAGTATGGACGTTTTATTAGATCATATTGCTGTGTCAATGTTAAAACTCCTGAACTTGATAACTAGATTGTGGTTACCTAAGAGGATGTTGTTGTTCTTTTTTTTTTTTTTTATTGAAGGATGTTCTTGTTCTTAGGAAATACATGCTACCATATTTAGGAGTGAAGAACATGATGTCTGCAATTTAGGTGAATGGATTAAAGGGGGAAATACCATGTAGAAACATAACAAGGGATGGATACAGTAAGTGGCAAAATGCTAACATTTGGCAAATCTGGGTGAGGGCTTACCCTGCTGGCAAGGGTTCCTTGTGCTATTCTTAGAACTCTTCTGTTAGTTTAAAATGATTTCCAAAAAAAAAAAAAATTCTAAAAAGTACCCCAGATGAAATAATGTACAACAACATTTAGAAACTACTAGATTCAGAAAAACAGAGAATGAGTACCTATTAAACAGCGGTTACAGTGCAAGCCTTTCTGAGTCACTGTCCTACACCAGTTCATCTCTCTTCTTTAATGGTCATGTAAATCTCCTGGGAGTCTGGTTAAAAACTGTTTCTGATTCAGAAAGTCTGAGCTGAGGCCTGAGATTCTGCATTTTTAATAGACTCTCTGGTGATGCCAGTGCCTCTGGTCCATGGGCCACACCTAGAATAGCAAAGCTCTACGACTGAATCACCCTGCCATCCACCTGTCAATCAATCAACATGTTTTTTTGGAACCATCTCCTCTGGGCTCAGCAGTGTAGGAGAATCCCAAGCTCTGGGATCTAACCCCTGATGATCTGAAGTGGAACTGATGTAATAATAATAATAGAAAGAAACTGCACCACTAATGTAATATGTAATGTACTTGAATCATCCAGAAACTGTTCCCCCCACCCCCCAGTCCATGGAAAAAAATTATCTTCCACGAAACAGGTCCCTGGTGCCAAAAAGGTTGGGGACTGCTGCTCCAAGTGAAGTAGGGTGGGCCTGCAGAGCTCTGTGGATAGGTAGTCCATCCATCTTGACCTCTGGACTATGGCATCACCCTGTGAGCCATGCGGCTTGGCCCTGTCAGAGTCACTCTGATCCCCAGAACAGAATGGAGCCCAGCGGAAGAAGCTGAAACAAAGGCTGGCAGCACATGGAAGGGGGGTAAGAAGCAAAACAGCCCATGATGCAGGTCACAGGGGAAGTTCAGCCCCTCCTGGTGGGTGGCAGTTGGGGCCAAGCTGAGGCTCCAGCAGAGAGCAGCATAATTCTGATGAGGTGTCTGGGTACAGGCTGCCTGAATCTGGTTGCCTCCTCCAGCGTGGAGACTCATTTCTTAGAGTTAGATGTCCAAGGAAGATTCTCGTTTCATGCTGACTGTGGCATGCTTCGAGTTTGTTGCTTTTGCTGTAAGAGGAGCCAAAATGTCTCTCCCCTGGTGGGAGCAGATGGAGCATAGCCCCTGCCTCCATCAGAATTTTCCAGGCCTTGCCTCCCTCCTTTCCCTCATGGCAGCGCCCTTCCCCTCGGCCTGCCTGCTGTGATCATGTTTTCCATGCACTGAATTAGAGGCCAGTCAGTTATTTGTATCTCCCCTGTTTACATCCAAATCAAGGCCAACTAACAGGTGCGCAGAAGGACCCAGCTGGGCTTTACTGAGCAGGCAGCCCCAGAGAAGTTTCTGGAAGACAATTGAGAAAGACCCGGCTAACAGGTCTGAGTTTGGATCAGAGTGTTGCCATCCAAGAGCTGTATAAACTTGAGCAAGTTATTTAACATCTCTGAGCTTTAGGTTTCTCATCTGTAAAGTGGGGCTGATGATAGCATTAAATTCATAGGGCACTGAACATCAAATGAGTTAGAGAGCTGAGCAGGAGCTTACTAGATGGAAGAGAGACATTCATTTGATGGGGATTTATTGAGTTTCTTCTATGTATAGACATATGTGTGTGTTAGTCACTCAGTCATGTCCGACTCTTTGTGACTCCATGGACTGTAGCCCACCAGGCTCCTCCGTCCATGGGATTCTCCAGGCAAGAATACTGGAGTGGGTTGACATTTCTTTCTCCAGAAGATCTTCCTGACCCAGGGATCAAACCCAGGTCTCCTGCATTGCAGGCAGATTCTTTACTGTCTGAGCCACCAGGGAAGACCCATATGTATAAATATACTTTATACTGTTCTGAACCTGAAAGAGTGTAGGTGTTTGGTGCAGGAAGTGGAGAGCTTCAGTGCCTGGCTTTGGGTTTGAACCTGTACACTTCACTTACTAGGTGACTTTGTAGCAACTCCTGAACCTTTCTGGGGCTCCACTCTCTCATCTGTAAAATGGGTATGATAATAGTCCCTACCTCTGAGGATTGCTGTGAGGGTTAAAGATGGGCTTAGAATGGGAGTTTAACAAGGATTAAGTGTTATTTGCAAAAGTTCCTGCAGTCGAGAGTCATAGGAGCTGCTTTGAGAAACCACACACACACTCATACACACGCATACACTATCACCACACGAGTGGGCAGCCCAGAGAGGACAGGTTACAGGAGAGACACAAATAGGCATTCATTGCCTGTTGGAGGCTCTTTGAACCTCAGGCCAGGGCCCATTTCTGCAAAAAATTCTCTCTGGGACTGTGGTGCCATGAGCCCCTGGATTTTTTTTTTTATATGGAAGTAAAATCCATATAACATGTAATTAACCATTTTTTTTTTTTGGCCATGTTGTG
>NW_011478370.1:1307-2510 GCF_000754665.1 Bison bison bison | reverse complement strand
AAAAGGGATTACTACAAACTATTCAGACCTGAATATTCATTGGCTGGACTGATGCTGAAGCTGAAATTCCAATACTTTGGCCACCTGATGTGAAGAACTGACTCCTTGGAAAAGACCCTGATGCTGGGAAAGTTTGAAGGCAGGAGGAGAAGGGGACGACAGAGGATGAGATGGTTGGATGGCATCACCGACTCAATGGACATGAGTTTGAGCAAGCTCCGGGTGTTGGTGATGGACAGGGAGGCCTGGGGTGTTGCAGTCCATGGCGTCACAAAGATTCGGACACAACCGAGTAACTGAACTGAACTGAATGGCCTCTCAGATCACTTTTTGTGATCGTGTCTTCCATCTTTGGGCTCCTCTTCCTTATGAATAAATTTGCTCTGTATCAAAGCATCTATTACAAAATAACCTTGGCAGGCTCCACAGCCTCACAAAGATCTACTTTGTATTTGTACTTGTGAACAAGAGCCACATCTTGAGTATTTTAAAACAGAAAAAGAATAGTTGATAGGTGCGGAATTCTTCCAGGATGCAAAGCACTGTGCTAAATGCCCTGAACCCATAACTGCTCTATATGAAGTATCTCATAGGAGAGTTCTTACAGTGACTCAAGGAAGTAGGCAGTTTTGTCATGTATCTACATTTTATAGAGAAGAAATTCAGGCACAGAGCTGGTCAGTGACGCATCCAGGGCCACCTGGTGAATAAGTATCAAAATCCATGTTTTACGCCATGAAGTAATACTGTGCCCTCATAATCCCAGCATAGATGTTACTTAGTTGGCTGAACAGAAAAAAAAATGTGTATCAACCACATACAGTAGCTTCCTTCATTCACTGCCTCCTACCTTTTAGTTCTGGATCATGAATTTCCCAGCTTTATAACTTTGGCTGAGTCATGTAACCCCTCTGAAAATGTTTCTTCATCTATATAATTGGGGTAATTTTCTTGTCTGATCTCCAACAGATTTGTGAGTATAAGATATACAATGATACAGGGAACATTATGTAAAGTGCTATGTCAATGTCAGGAATTACTATCATGAATAAATGGCTTCCTGGGATTGTGTAAGAGCCGCACAGTTGCAAGTTGGGAACTAGAGCTCCTGAGGTGCTCTGTAATAACCCTTGGGAGTAGCAAGTTTCTTGGGCTTAATCGAATCCCAGACAAGCCAATCCCATTTCTGCTCTTCAAGGCTGT
>NW_011478370.1:0-396 GCF_000754665.1 Bison bison bison | reverse complement strand
TGGCATGTGGGATCTAGTTCCCTGACCCCCTGGCCCTCTGCATTGGGAGTGTGGGAGTCTTAGCCGCTGGAGTACCAGGGTAGTCGCCCCAAACACAGTTGCTTCTTATTCACTCCGAACAGTTTATGCACCAGGCTGTGTCTGACTTTCCATGTAGCTTATTTCTGTTTCCCAGGAATGTTGGCAAGGGGATGAAGCCTAGTTAAAGCTCTCCCCACTCCCTCACCCTTCACCTTTCACCTCTCCTGATATACAAATGCTTCAGCAGCAAAGGAGGCAAGACTCTCCGAGCAAGAAATAACTTCTCTTGTCCCTAACTGTAGACATGAAAGACAGGGGAGAAGAGAAACCAGGGATGCAGTGGAGGGGAGAGGAGTCCTCTAAGACCCATGGAAA
>NW_011478369.1:9511-10708 GCF_000754665.1 Bison bison bison | reverse complement strand
AGGCTTTGCAAACATATTATACTCTCCTACTGTTAAGAGTACCACCTAACTGGACTTGGCCATATAAAGGCATCAGGTATATCCATTCTTTTAATTCAATCTCTGTCATCAAAATAAAGTTTGATTTAAAGGGTAGGGTAGTCTCTATATTTGAACTCCTATAATGAGAGGGGGTAACCACAGTGATTATCTTTTGGTTAGGGACTGTAGTTTCATGTAGTTGGAAAATGTATCTGGATACTTTACTAAGGGTCTTAAAGTTGAGAAGAACAATTCTGGAATCTAAATTTTTTCTTAAATACTATGGTAGGATATATTTGATATACTAAGCAATGTTTTGTAACTGCTAGCTTTGGTAGTACCTCTTAAAAATCACAGGATGCTTTCTCTTGGGAAGGTAACCAGCATCCTAACAGAGAACAGAATTTACTATAGATGGTAGAAATGAAGGGACTTTTACCTAAGGGACCATTAGTGAATTGTAAGTAGGGCTCAAGGGATAAACTAGGAACATTAAAATACTTATAGATAACCAGTTACGGAAAACTACCACCACTCCTAGGAACAACAGGAGGAAATAATCTTGTCAAAACTCAGCAGAAATGGTCATAATGCAGGAAAGTTTCCCAGTGGGAAACTGTGTTCATGGGTGAATGCAGCTGTTACCAGAGACATTGTGTCAAAATGGGAGATGTATTTGTTATCTTAGGTGCCCATATCAAAATAACATACACTGCTGAGTGGCTTAAATAATATGAATTTTTTTCTCACATTTCTGGAGGCTGAGAAGTCCAAGATTAAAGCACCAGTCCAAGATTAAGGTGTCCTCGCAAAGCTCTCTCCCTGGCTTGTAGATGGCCACCTTCTTAATGTGAACTCACATAGCCTTTCCTCAGTGTGCGTGCTTAGGGAAAGAGAGAAAAGAGAGAGAAAGAAGAGAGGAAAGGAGAAAAAAGGAGAGGGAATAAGATATTTCTTCCTCTTTTTTTAAGACCACCAGTCCTACTGGATTAGGACTCCCTTTTTATGACCTCATTTAAGCTTCAGTTCAGTTCAGTTCAGTCGCTCAGGCGTGTCTGACTCTTTGCGACCCCATGAATCACAACACGCCAGGCCTCCCTGTCCATCACCATCTCCCAGAGTTCACTCAGACACATCCATCAAGTCAGTGATGCCATCCAGCCATCTCATCCTCTG
>NW_011478369.1:3369-5813 GCF_000754665.1 Bison bison bison | reverse complement strand
AGAAAGATTATTTAAAGAAATAATGGCTGAGAACTTCTAAAATCTGAGGAGAGATTTGGATATGCAAGTTCATGAAGCTCATGGATCACCAAACAAACTCAAAGATATATTTTTCAAGACATATTATACTAAAGAGGTTAAAGTAAATAAAGAATGGGGATATAATGTACAAATAAGGGATAAACCAATAAAAAATTTATATAGTAATAGATTATAACTGCATTTATTGACATTATTTCAAAATATATAAAATATTTAATCACAATTTTGTACAACTGAAACCAATGTAATTTTGTATGCCACATATAACTCAATAAAAATTTAATTTACTGGAAAAATAAAAAGGAGAGAGACTCTTACAAGCAGAATGATCTATATTTTTGTTTTTGTGCCACAGCCATATTGTTTTGATTGTTGTAGCTTTGTAGTACAGTCTGAAGTCAGGGAGCCTAACTCCTTCAGCTCCATTTTTCTTTCTTAAGATTATTTTGGCTATTCATGGTCTTTTGTGTTTCCATGCAAATTATAAAAATTTTTATTCTAATTTCTGTGAAAATGGCATCGGTAGTTTGATAGAAATTACATGCAAATTAAAGGTACACCTCACACCAGTCAAAATGGCCATCATCAAAACACGTACAAATAAATGCTGGAGAGGCTGAAGAGGAAAGGGAACACTCCTACACTGTTGCTTGAAATGTACATTGATACAGCAACTATGGAGAACAGTATGGAAGTTCCTTAAAAACTAAAGTATTTATTTAGGGAATTCCCTAAAGAATTCCCATATGTCTTTAAGTTAATTTCTCAGTACAATCTCTTGTCTAAGATGGTGAGATGATATATTCAAAGAATCAAAAGAAAAAGAAGTTCCTGCCAATCAAGAATACTCTATCCTGAAAAGTTGTCTTTCAGAAATGAGGGAGAGATAAAGATTTCCCAGAGAAACAAAGCTGAGAGTGGTTATCACCACTAGACCTGCTTTACAAGACATGCTGAAAGAAGCTCCTCAAGCTGAAATGAATGGACAGTAATTAGTAACATAAAAACATGTGAAAACAGGCAACATACTGGTAAAGGTAAGTATATAATCAAAATCAGAATAGTCTAATACTCTAATATAGTGGTGTGTTAACCACTTAAGTCTAGTATAAAGATTAAAGAATGAAAGTGTTTAAAATAATTATAGCAACAATAATGTTTTAATTAATACACAATATAAAGAGAGGCAAATTGTGACATCAAAAACATAAAATGAAGGCAATAAAAGGGTAGAGTTTTGTAGGTGATCAAAGATACTAGCATAAAACAGACATATTTTTAAGATACCACACATATGTGGAGACTGTACAACATGCTACTGAATAACTATTGGGTCAATAAAAAAATCAAAGGAGAAATAAAAATTTAACTGAACACAAGTAAAATGAAAATATGACATACTATAATTTATGAGAAATGGCCAAAGTAGTACTAAGAGGGAAATCTATAGGAATACAGACCTACCTGGATAAACAAGAAAACTCAAATTAAAAAAAAAATCTAACTTTACACTTAAATGAACTAAAAAAAGAAGAAAAAAATGAAGCCCAGAATTAGTAGGAGGAAGGCCATAATAAAGTTCAGAGAAGAAATAAATGACATAGAGACTAAAAAGACAGTAGAAAACATCAGTAAAACTAAGAGCTGGTTCTTTAAAAGATAAAAAAAAAAAAGACAAATTGTTAGCCAGACTTACTAAGAACAAAAGAGAGAAAGCCCTCATAAATAAAATCAGAGATAAAAGAAGAAATAACAGATAACAAATAGTATAAATGATTATAAGGGACTATTCTGAACAGTTATACATAAGAAAATTTGACAACCTATAAGTGTACAAATTCTAGAATCAAGAAACCTTCCAAGACTTAATCAGTAAGAAATATAAAATCTGAATAGACAGGTCACTAGTACAGAGATTGAAACAATTGTTTGTAAGATCCTCAAAGCAATGGTTCAGGATCAGATGGCTTCACAAATTCTATCAAACATTCAAAGATTGAATATCTATCCTTCTCAAACTCTTCCAAAAAATTGAGAATTAAATACTTTCTAGCTCATTTTATATCACCAGCATCAATCGACCTGATACCAAAGCCAGACAAAGACAACATAAACATGAAAATTGTAGGCCGATATTTCTGATGAGTACAGATGCAAAAATCCTCAACAAAATATTAGCAAACCAAATTCAACAATACATCAAAAAGATCATGTACCATGATCAAGTGGGATTTATCATAGTGATACAAGGATGTCTGTTGCTTTTCCTAGGTTAGGGAAGTTTTAGCTATCACGTCTTCACATATGTTTTCAGGTCTTTCTCTCTCTTTTCTTCCTCTGGGTCCCCTAAAAGGCAAATATTAGTGCAGTTGATGTTGTCTCAAAGGTCTCTTAAACTTTCT
>NW_011478369.1:0-325 GCF_000754665.1 Bison bison bison | reverse complement strand
CTGGGACAGGGGAGGTGATAAGATGCACTGCCCACCTGGGGGTGACTACACTCACCAAACACCTGGTCACCTGAGCTGCTAGGACCTGGGAAGGGCACAGAACTCAGGCACAACAGAGTCCACGCCTTTGGGGAGTACTCCAGAACCTGAACCTGAGTGGCTTACGCCTTTGGGGAGTACTCCAGAACCTGAACCTGAGTGGCTTAGACCTGGAAAGTGCACACAATCCAGGATCTGCCTCAGACAGTTCCCAGCAGAGCAACCTAGAGCCTGAGAAATGTAGACCATGAAAGCACACACGCCATGAGCGGGAGCAAACCCAGTG
>NW_011478368.1:13544-14471 GCF_000754665.1 Bison bison bison | reverse complement strand
TTTATTATTAAATAGAATTTATTGAGACCTCCAAAAAAGGAATCTCCAGGCCCAGATGGTCTCACTGGAAAATTCTACTGTAGCACTGAAAGTTCTTACCAGAGCAATAAGGAAAAAGAAGGGAAGGAAGGAAGGAAGGAACTAGATAAAGGCATTAAGATGGAAATATGGAAAAAAGTCTGACCTTATGTGCAGATCATATGATTGTCCTCCTACAGAATCCCAAGTTATATATACAAAAATTGCTGGAATTAATTAATGAATTCCAAAAGGTCACTGGATACACACAAAATATCAACACAAAGTACACATATTTCCACATACCAACAATGAACATGTAGAAAAAAATTAAAAACACACAATTTATCAGAGGTCCAAAGAAATCAAAGTATGTAGTTTAACTGAATGAAACTTGTAGAGGATCTGGCACTGAAAATTAAAAAATGATGATAAAATAAATCAAAGACCTACATAAAACTTATATGGAAAGGCACAGACCTCAGAATAACTGAAACAGTCTTGACAAGGATAAACCTTGAGGCATTACTCTAGTCAATATAAAGGCTGACTTCATAGCTACAATGATAAAGACAGTGTGGTGTTAGCTGAAAGACAGGCACAAAGATGGATGTAACAAAATGGAGAACCTCTAAATAGAAAAATGCCCTCAAATGATTTTTGACAAACATACAAAAGCAATTCTGTGGAGATAGGAGAGTCTTTTCCACACATGGTGCTAGGGTAATGTGCCATCCATATGCCAAAAAGGAAAGAAAAAAAATCAACCCAACCTCACACTTTATGAAAAACTAACTCAGAATGAATAATGGACTTAAATGATAAATACAAAATTCAGAACTATAAAATTTTTAGAAAATGGAAGGGATGATATTCGGAACTTTACCCAAAGAGATCTTAGATGTAACA